>NC_061512.1:62484878-62521167 GCF_022539505.1 Lolium rigidum | reverse complement strand
ATGGCGAGCAACGTACTTATCTTAGATGTGTTAGGGTTAGCATTGTTCTTCGTATCATATGCCGTCGTAGTGCGACCCTCATGCATCTAGCCGCCCATACACCTATCTCAGGTGTAGGGCGGCACCCCGCTTGATCATAGTTTAGTAGATCTGATCCGTTACGGTTGCTCCTTGTTCTGCAAGGATTAGTTTAATATCCGCATTAGTTAGGCCCTACAAAGGGTTGGAGGATCCAGCGGCGTGTAGGGTGACGTTTGCTAGCCCTAGAAAGGATGTTCCGGGGATCAACCTCGTGTTGGTTTTTAGGCCCCGTCTAGGATCGGCTTACGGTCACCGTGCGCGAGCGCGAGGCCCAATCGTGAGTAGGATGATCCGATTATGCGGTGAAAACCCTAAATCGTTGTAGATCTCATTAGCTTTATTTTGATCAAGCAGGACCACCATATATTCGGACACCTTGTACGAATCATGGGTGGATCGGCTCTTTGAGCCGATTCACGAGATAACCCGAGAGCCGATCGAGGCTCGTATTTAATGTTTACGTGTATGCCATGCAGGAAACTAAGCGAGGCATCATCCAACACCTTCCCGACCAGGTATAGGTCAGGTGGCACGCCCTTGCGATAGCATCGGACGTGTGACCGGGAGGCTTTGCGGGCCGTCGCTCCGAGGGACCGGGGCCAGCCGCAGCCCTAGTTGTTCCCGGCTCTATCGTGTTGCCTCGTCGCTGCCCGCCAGGGGGTTTCTGACGTCAACACATTCTGGCACGCCCGGTGGGACAACCTTCGACATCCACCACATCGCCATCTACATCCGAGATGGCGGAAAGCACTCCGGTCAAGTACGAGGATCTGCCTGATGAACTCAAGAAGAAACATGACGAGATCAAGGCAACCCTCGAAGCCGAACTCATCGGCTCTTTCCACAGAACCCGCTCCCATGGCGTCAGGTGGAAGGGGTTCACACCTGAAGGCGCACTCGATGGAGTGGACCTGTCCGCCCCGTCAGAAGAACGCACTAGGTCGCCGCGTCAGGAGATCAACTACATGGTGGCTCATTCGCCGCACCGCCACTCGAGAGCCTGGTGAACACTTTGGAGCGTGTCGCTCTGCGCGTGGTCCAGGAAATCATGAGCCACCGGTATTCTCCGTCGGGACCAGCTCTGGGGACTTTCAAAGGAGAGATGCCACTCTAGTCCCATCCTCCGCTGCCGTTCGCATGGGCAGCACCGGAAGTGCCGAACTCATCGGCATACGTCGTCTACAAGATTGGTGGTGATCCTAGTGACTACCAATTCCTACCTGAGGCACCCAAGGAGATCCCGCACGGATACGCGTGCGCATACGTGCCAGAATGCAATACCTGGGCACTCTCGAACCAGGTTGCAACAGCAGGGGCCTCTGGAACGGCAGGAGGGACGTCGGGAGCAGATCTTGAGAAGCAAACGTGGCTGGCTAAATACGCCACTCCGACAAACCTCCAGAGCCCAGCTCCTGCAGTTGGCTCAGAACTGGAAAAGCAAGCATGGCTGGTTAAGTATGCCACCCCGGCGAATCTTCAGGGTTCGACACCGTCAGCCATCACCGCGGATCAGATTTGTACAATTCTGAAAGATCAGTTCGGCATGATGCCGAAAAGGAAGACGTTCGGCTACACCAAGCCGTACCCCAACGATTACGAACTGATTCCGCTACCTCCCAAATATCGGCTCCCGGACTTCACAAAGTGTAGTGGATCGGATGGTTCCAGCTCCATCGAGCATGTGAGCCGATATTTGGCACAGCTGGGCACGATCTCAGCGTCAGACGAGTTGCGTGTGAGGTTCTTCGCACAGTCCCTCACGAGATCGGCTTTCGGGTGGTACACATCGCTGCCACCGAACTCCATCCGGACTTGGAAGCAGCTTGGAAGAGCAGTTCCATGAGCAGTATCACTCGCAGGCTTCCGAGGTTGGTATTGCCGATCTAGCACAAGTACGACGTAAGCGCGGGGAGACAAGTGTCGGAATACGTCCAGCCGCTCAGGACCATTAGGAACCGATGCTTTTCGGCTCATGTAAGTGAAAAAGAAGCAGTCGAGTTGGCGGTGGTGGGTCTCTCATCATCGATTAAGGACGTGGCCTCCCAGCGGACTACCCTTCATTGGCGCACATGGTGCGTAGGCTGCCGCATATGAGCAGCGCCACCTAGATGTTTACCAGGACAAATTCAAGCGTGCGGTGACCCTGGTTGAGGCAGACGAGGATGAAGGTGCTGCGGGAGATCGAGAGGTAGCAGTGGCTGAATGGACTCGAGCGGCAGGCCCCGTGTCCTGCGAATGGGTGAAGCCACAAGGCCCTCCAAAAGGGTTCGACTTCGACGTGACCAAAACTGAGCAGATTTTTGATCTCTTACTCACGGAGAAGCATATAAAGATACCCGAAGGCCACAAGATCTCCACGGTGCAAGAGCTGAACGGAAAGCCATACTGCAAGTGGCATAACACGTTCACCCACACCACCAACGACTGCAGGGTGTGGCGGCAGCAGATCCAAATGGCGATAGAAAATGGGCGGTTAATTTTCAACCGATACGCCATGAAGGTCGACACACACCCCTTCCCGCCGTGAATATGGTGGAGTATACTTACCATGGAGGGTGCCAGCCGGATTTCTCGTGCAATATCAACATGGTAGGACCCGGACACCACTCGGTAAGGACGGAGATGAGGGCAGCTGCTCTCACAGCAAAGATACAGAGGAAGCCGCTCCACGCGATCGGCTCCGCCAAAACGGCAAGCGCTACGTCACAGAGGGAGAAGTGAAAAACATAAGGTATCAACGACCTCTCTCTGATCACCTCCTCAACAAGTATGCGAGTCAGTATGACCAACGCCGACGATACAACGACGATGATGAAGAAGATCGTCTGGCTAGGGACGACAGGAGACGTCGTCGGCATGATCGCGAGGAGGAGGAGCACGAGCGCCGCGCCAAGGAAAAGTTGGGGGAGCGAGTCGACAAGGATAGGCACTGGGACTGTCCCTTCTTCAGACACTGCTGGGATTCAGGAATGAGCCGATTGCCCACAATCGGCAATTGCCCAGAATGCAACCAGAAGAGAAAGGAGGCAGCCAACGTGTCCGTATTCAAGCGCCCAGAAGAGAAAGGACTCAGCCGTTCCCAAAAGCGCAGGGTTCAGCGATTGCGCGGCCTGGAGGAAGCCGAAAGGTTATACTTGCATACATTGAGGAAGGCAAGGCCTGATCTGGCTGCGAAAGTTCAGCGAACCCTGGATGAAGAGGGTCGTCCACGGAAAATGGAGTGGCGCCCCAGCGAGAGGAAAGCCGATGACGAAACATCGGCCGGCACAAACATGGTGCTCGTCCTTCCGACGAAGCTTAGTACTCCACGTTTACACGATGCACTCAAGGTGGACGACAGCAAGCGCACCAACATGATAAAGTCAGAGATTGGGCTGGTTTTATCTACCGTCCTGAACGAGTAGCAAGAGCACGTCAATGAGCAAACGTGGCGAGGCTGATCCTTGTGATCGGCCCCAAAAAATTTATGAAGGGAAATTACAAAACCTTCACCGAGCAAGCAACGTGGAGGCCGATTCCAGCAATCGGCCAAAATTATCCTCACCATCCATTCTCGCTCGGGTTCAACATGTAATCCAACGGAGCCGATACCATCAATTCTCTTGACAGAATCGGCTCTGGGGGCACCTGGTGGATAAAACACGAGGATATGCGGTAGAAGCGTCTCATCCTTTGGTGATGGGTATTGAAGTATGGGGGCCGATGCATAAATCGGCCGTAAAAAATTCAAAATTTAAAAAAAAAATTTAAGCACAGCCGATGCAGTAGACATCGACTTAAGGATATAAAGCCGATGCATGGCCATCGACTTAAGGGTATAACTGTTATGATCAGAGGACCGATGGAGCAGGGACTGGGCCACGAAGAGAGACTTTAATGGAAGAACTCCTCAATGAAGTGGTTTAATGGCTCAGATCCTCTCTTCAAAAACAATGCCAAGAGCAAGCGAGGATGTGCAGATCGAGGCTAAGGGTGGTTTGCCTCGGATAAAGAAGTGGACCGAAGAAGCTCGGGGCAGCTCACACCGAAGGTTCTCTCTGCTCGGGGAGCCGATGTTGTTAAAATCGGCTGGTTACGTCATGATTTGAGGCTAATGGCGGCACATTTGGCTGATTCGCCTTGATTAAGGCTCTGGGGCAGCTCGCCCTAAAGGTCCTTGCTCTGGGGAGCCGATTTGGTTGGAATCGGCTAGCCCTACATCACAACTGGTCTGGAGAGTGGTGTTTTGTGTTACGGAGTCATCAGTTTGAGCATCCAGGACAGTTCCAGGGCTCTCTTAAAGATGCCTGCTCAAGATCAAATCGCCAGCCTACTAAGATCGGCTGTGCCATCGTCATCGGCAGAGTTGGCTAGCTTGGATGGATGACTGAATTGGCCTGTCTCGCAGATTATCGTAAGAAACTGATGCGTTGCCATCAGTCATTAAGCATGGATTAGGCCAACAGTCGACAAGGTCAGATGAAGAAAAATCGGCTAAATCAGCATGAAAGAAATCGGCGAAATCAAGTTAAAAGGAAATTCTTCATTAATATTGGGATTTCTTACAATGAAGAGCCGATTGCTCAAAAGGAGAACAAAAGAAGAGCCGATTGCTCAAGGGGCTACTGGTCCTACATAACTACTCCTCGCTAGCGTCATCGTCGGCGTCGCCATCGGTGCTACTGCCGGAGAAGTCCTCATCGCTGCTGTCCCAGCCATCGGCTGGGGCTTCCTCCTCCTCCTCGTCATCATCATCGTCCTCGCTATCCGCCCAGCTGCGGAAGCGCTTCGTTGGTGGATACCCAGCGGAGGAGGAGGAATCATCTTCCTCCTCCTCATCTTCTCCTTCCTCGTCATCATCGTCGTCCTCGCTGTCCGCCCACATGCGGGAGCGCTTCTTCGACGGAGCCCGGCGGAGGGGGAGGCTTTGGTCTTCTCTCGCTTCTCCTTCTTTCTTCTCCTTGTCGGAGGAGATGGGGTTCGCCCCGGAGCGGGGGCGTCCTCTTCCTTGTTCTTCTGGCGACGATTGGAGAGAGAGGCCCGAAGCGGAGGAGGAAGAGGAAGACATGTCTGCAGGGGAAGAGGGTTTTTTGGCGTTGGTGGACGAGAGCGAGCAAGGGGATGGAGTGGTGAACCGTTTGGCACAGATAAATAAAAGGAGTGTAGTGGAGATTTAATGCCATGACGGTTCTCGAGGATGTGATGCCGAATTTGTCAATTCGTACAGAGAAGCTCAGGAGGCGAGGCGTAATCATGGAAGATTCTGCGGCAGTTCTGCTCTGCCACGACATGACCCGACGAAAGAAAAGCGTAATGATTTTGGAAATGTCATTTCCAAAACCAGGGGGGCATGTGTTATCACCAGAATTTGACCGAGTCAGAGGTGGGCCGCGATCAAGATGGACTTGAAGAATATATATATAGAAGAAATACGTGAATCGGCCTTACATGCAAAGTTTGGGCTAGTTGGCCCGTGTATCTGTAACATATTAGATTACGTGTCGGTTAAGAGTTAGAGTTTTACCCGTGCACGGTTAGGTGCACGCCCACGTTAGAAAGTCCTCTGGACTATAAATATGTATCTAGGGTTTATGGAATAAACAACAACCAACGTTCAACACAAACAAATCTCGGCGCATCGCCAACTCCTTCGTCTCGAGGGTTTCTCCGGTAAGCACCATGCTGCCTAGATCGCATCTTGCGATCTAGGCAGCACAAGCCTACCCTCGTTGTTCATGCGTTGCTCGTGCTGAAGCCTTTTTGATGGCGAGCAACGTACTTATCTTAGATGTGTTAGTGTTAGCATTGTTCTTCGTATCATATGCTGTCGTAGTGCGACCCTCATGCATCTAGCCGCCCTTACACCTATCTCAGGTGTAGGGGCGGCACCCCGCTTGATCATAGTTTAGTAGATCTGATCCGTTACGGTTGCTCCTTGTTCTGCAAGGATTAGTTTAATATCCGCATTAGTTAGGCCCTACAAAGGGTTGGAGGATCCAGCGGCGTGTAGGGTGACGTTTGCTAGCCCTAGAAAGGATGTTCCGGGGATCAACCTCGTGTTGGATTTTAGGCCCTGTCTAGGATCGGCTTACGGTCACCGTGCGCGAGCGCGAGGCCCAATCGTGAGTAGGATGATCCGATTATGCGGTGAAAACCCTAAATCGTTGTAGATCTCATTAGCTTTATTTTGATCAAGCAGGACCACCATATATTCGGACACCTTGTACGAATCATGGGTGGATCGGCTCTTTGAGCCGATTCACGGGATAACCCGAGAGCCGATCGAGGCTCGTATTTAATGTTTACGTGTATGCCATGCAGGAAACTAAGCGAGGCATCATCCAACACCTTCCCGACCGGGTATAGGTCGGGTGGCACGCCCTTGCGATAGCATCGGACATGTGACCAGGAGGCTTTGCGGGCCGTCGCTCTGAGGGACTGGGGCCAGCCGCAGCCCTAGTTGTTCCCGGCTCTACTGTGTTGCCTGTCGCTGCCCGCCAGTGGGTTTCTGACGTCAACACATGCCTGCAATTCATGATGATTACAATGATGGTTGTGATAGTTTTACTCCCACTATTACTAATAAAATTGATTATGCTTGTGTGGAGAGTAATGATACTTTTATGCATATGAACCATGATAAGAATGTTTTAAGTGATGGTTATATTGTGGATTTCATCAATGATGTTACTGAAAGTTATTATGAGAGAGGGAAATATGGTTATATGCATCTTAATAATATTAAGTTTCCCCTCTTTATGTTGAGAATCTTGAAGTTACACTTGTTTTGTCTTCCTATGCTACTCACTTTGTTCTGCATTGACTTGTTTATTTACAAGATTCCTTTTCACAGGAAGTGAGTTAGACTTAAAAATGTATCTTATTTACTTTTGATGCTCTCTTTTGCTTCAACTCTTATTTCTTGCGAGTGCATCATTAAATTTACTGAGCTCATCTTAATGGCTATAAAGAAAGCACTTCTTGGGAGATAACCCATGTTTTTATTTTGCACTATTTTGTTGAGTCTTGGAAGTTGTTACTACTGTAGCAACCTCTCCTTATCTTTATTTTATTGCATTGTTGTGCCAAGTAAAGTCTTTGATAGTAAGGTTGATACTAGATTTGGATTTCTGCGCAGAAAAAGATTTCTAGCCGTCACGAATTTGAGTAGATCTCTCTGTAGGAAACTCAGAAAAATCTGCAAAAATTCACGAGTAATCTTCAAATATGTACGCAACTTTCATTAAATTTGAGCTTCTTTGTAGTGACCTCACCCGGTAGGGTGCCGATCTCTGTGCGTATCTGTGCTAGTCCCTGGATCAATCGCTAGCACACACAGTACAAGATGTAATATCACGAAACAAAGGTCTTTATTACATCGTATGATCCAGAATTTACATAAAATTTACAAATTGCATAGCACAAGGCTAGCTATCATCAGAGTTTTACAATGAACAAACTTAGACAGCATGGAGTCCTTTGTCTTCATGTGCCACAGGCGAGCATGTTGAGGATAGACTCGTAACCCCTAACGTTTCCTTACTCACCGTCTGAAAAACCTGCAACATGATACGTTGCAGCCACGAATGGTAAATACATTTGAATTGTATTGGCAAGGACACTTTTGTGGACTCAAAAGGCATCCTATACCTACGTGCACATCTGGCTGGTAGAGCTCAGGTTCATTTTGCATAAAGCCAATTTTTCCCTATCATTTATCAAAACATTTTATTTCAATCTCATTTACAGTAACATTGGTAAATCCCCAATGTACCAATTAACAGTAACATTGGTAAAGCCCCAATGTACCTTCCTACCCTTGTTTACCCACAAAATTTTATTTTAAGAAATTGGGATGAGGAGATCTTCGAACAAGGACTTGTCAGTTCGCTCAAGTTGTCCATAACCGGGGACACGGCTAAGTACTTAGATTTTTACACTCTCGAGAGGTTGTACACCTTTACCCACATGGTCAGGTCAATCCTTCTACCTCGATGCACATTTTGCTCAGAGGACAGGTGCAGACCGTGGCCGAGACCTTCTGTGTGTAATCACCCGAACCATTCCCTAAGGTCCCCGTTCCACCTATAGTATCCCAATACCACCACCTGGCCCCTAGGATCCGGGTTCATACAACATACTTTGTCAAGCCAGAGCCATAGTAGCATGTGGTTGTACGTGAAGCTAATGAGCAAGGTTTGTCTACAATCTCTTTAAGCCTGGGTGACTTTCCGTAAGTGTGCACTAGCACCGGGGTCTTGCCCACGATACAGCCACCCTCTCCATAACTCCACCATTCACCGGGTAATTCATTAAACTTAGTTGTTTTTCCTTAACCTCTATCAAAACCTTTTTCATGGCATAGCAGGTAACAACTAAATTTAATGGCGGCTAAGGCAGTCTAGGAGTGGTGTAGCTAAACTACTAGGATTTACTAGCAGGCAAAAACATAAACCCTAGACATGTCTACTATAAAACACTACAGTGCAAGAGTTAAAACTGGAACTTTGTGTGTGTGTCACTTGCCTTTTTGGTGGTCGGAGATCGTTCTCTTTTCTTTCAACAAAACACGTCGCTCTCCATAAAACTATAAGATAAAAGATAGCACAACATAAACACACATTCCAACAACAACAATATCAAACAAGGCAAACAAGTTGTTATTCATTTTTATTTTAGTCCTTGGATAAGAAAGATATGACATGAGGCGTAGCTTGCAAGATATGGCTTTGGGAGATTGAATTAGAATGTATAAAGTCAAAAACTTATATGGATCATCTAAGATATATGAGAAAGAACTAGTAAGTATGCCCGTGCGTTGCAACGGGAGAAAATAATCCCAAGATATCTCACTTGATGTCACATCGCCCACACTAATGTTGGTATTGTTGGGCGCACATAATGGGTGTCATACAATTAATTAGAAAGCACTTTGGTCAAGATTTCAAACTACTAGGAAGGTAGGCGCGGCGGCACGCCGCGCCCGTGTCTTACCTCTTATACAGGTATGGTTAGTTTGAAGGTATTTCTGTATATTTGTTGGAAAAAAGATGAGGTACATAATGTAGGACGGTTGATAGTATCATGTGTGTGACATGATGGCCGCCAGAGTGTAAAAATATGTACTTGTAAGTTCAGTCTGTAGTTCTTAAGGTCAAGTATTGCCTCTGTTCAATGATATATATCCGATGGTTGTCTCAGTTATATGTTGTTCAAGGGGTTCAAGCTTTCCATGCATGTGTAGGTCGAATCATGGATGATTAGGCAGATGATGCTGTAGTAAATTTTTTTGTTCTGCTGAATTTAGAAACTGTCATGTGTGCTTGGGTGCATACCTTGCAATTGAGGAGATTGTGGAAGCGATTCAGCTAGCCTCTCTATGATACTAACTAACGCTGTACTGGAAGAGAGTGTGAGGAATAACCAGTACTAAGTTACTTAGCCTTTGCCTGCATTTATTTTTGACACAGAGTGAAACAGGGTAGTACACAGCTGGTTACTGGGTGAACTTCTATGTACACAACCTACATGGATTGATATTGTTTTACTTAATTCATGCTGTTTCCTGATGAATAGAAGTAGAGTTCAGATCGGAATGTCTCTATCACGCTGCTTGATTTTGATGAAGGCAGCTCGTAGTTTTAGCAAACAGAGTCTTCTACACTAAGAAAAACAGAGTCATATTACAATATAGGAAAATAGTGTCATGTAAACTTAGAGGATGTCGTAAAAGATAAATCTAAAGAAGTTTTAAACTACTGCTATTCTCAAAAGCCTCGTGGTACGTCTACTTGACATCCTCTAAAATTAAAATAAATCTAAGATCGGTTTACGAAGACAGTCCGTAAAAGATGAATCCAAATAAGTTCAGAAAACGTAAGTTATGAAAATACTCATCCTCTGCCTACTTGGCATCAGATTATGGAAGACATTTACAACACCTGAATGTTACCTTTTCAATAGAAACTACACGAGTCACCTACAACATTGTAGGTGTTTCCAAGGTAAAAATATATATACATATAAGATATTTGCAATTATTCTTTACATAGTAGCACTCTTAGAGAACATTAAACTTACAACCTTGAGGTACATGTTATATTTATTGCACACTGTACATCATTAATATGTAAGCACTGTCACTTTTATACACCATCTTTTGGAGTAGAATGAAAAGCCGAGAGTATCTCCCAGTGACCTATTTGTCCAACGACGGAAGAAGTACTGTGGCACAATAAAAACCTATCAGGAAGAATAAGATCTTCACAGGAAATCCTTTTCCTAATTTGTTCTGCTCACGAGTGTTGTGGCCTAAATGGTCGGTATTGTCAGAGTCTTATACCCTAGGCACTGTTAGACGAAAAAACATGCTACGTTTTAAGACAACTTAATAGCTGAGAAGGAAGGAAAGAAACATGCAGCTCACACTATTTGGTCAGATGCAATAGACAGTGTCCTATTGCAATGACGGTACTTTAAATTTCGGATGCCACAAACAAAAATGAGACAAAGGGCTTACTGAAGAAGGAGAGGTGAGTTCTGGATCCATACTGGTTACAGCTAGCACACATTTAGGATTCTCTACCTATAAGAAGCGGGCATCTTCTATGGTGGTAGAACCGTGCAAGTACCCAGTGGTGAAGATATTAATTTGCTCAATCCCAGTCCACATTATAAGCTCAAGTATGTCGACCTTTAGTGAACAGGTTAAGTCATGATACTTGGTTGGGCATAACCAGTATCAAGATTTATCTGTTTGTTAGCGGAACAGAACGGAAGTCCGAAACTGCAAACTCACTGAACTGGAAACTTCAGTGTAAAAGGGGACATATTATGTGCGGCAATATGCATGAAACCAAATTTCTCTATTCTATATAAATACTATCTGGCACATTGCCTATTGTTCAATCAATTGGCTCGCCTCGCTATTGCAACTGAGCTCAGTCGTGATGTGCGCTATAACTTGCATGAAGAGTGAGAAAGTTGACTGGATTCAGTGGTAAACCATCAGGCAAAAGGGAGAAAGGTCACCGATGAGATAGTTAACCTGCATTCAGTGGTAAACCATCAGGCAAAGTTGAGTGTACTGATTTTTTTTAGAATTCTAAAGTGATTTCTGAATCCATTAGAGTTTTGAGAAATTTAAGCTGTAACCTAAGAATTCGAGGAATAACTTGAAGGTTTAGCTGCAAACATGTAGAGGCAGTAAGAATGCAAGAAAATGACACCCTAAAGATAACTTGAGCTCCACAAACACGTAAGCTGAGCGAATACACCACTGTCTGAACCCGTATATGAATACATAGCGATGAAGGAAGAGAAATGCAAACTATCAGTGCGGAAATATACCTTTTTTGGCTGATGCAGCAGCTGGTCCTGAGTTCCTCCTTAAGGCATAGGTGTGGACTGATAGAACAGCAAACTGTTGTGGCACCAAGAGTAGTGTTAACTCTAATGAGCAAAGTGTGTCGTACAAATTAGATGATACCTTGCGCTCTGAAAAACTATAGGTCAAGAACAGTCACCGTATTCGGTAACTGTTCACTAACTAAAACACGATGCACAATTTGCAAAATTCTCCTTATTGAAGCACTAACCAGACAGAAGATTATCAACTAACCTCCATGCAATTTATGCATGGAAACAACCCTTCATGTAAATGTAAATGCTGCAATCAAATCAACCTTAATATGGTGCTCTGGAGTGAAATATGTAGGCAGCCTTAATCTGGTGCTCAACAACGCGCCACCGCTGTCAGTTGTGTCAGGTATTGTGCTGCCCCTCCTCCATCTTCTGCAGCCGCTTGATTATCTCCAGCAGTTCCTTCGTTTAGTCAATCGCGTCACCCAAAATTAAGGCCATCAACAACTCAGCAGCGCTCGTGTAGGTTCGAATCCCATGTTTCAAGTTCCGGCATGGGTGGTCTCACGCCGCTGCGCGTGAAGGCCCGTCCGAGCGCCACCGCGCCGCCCACGAGTGCAGCGGCCCTGGTTGCACCTGCGTCGGCTGCCCCGGCGAGTCAATGTACAACAACATGCCGCCTGAAGTCCACCTGCCTGCGGCCAAGCCGTGCAACAACAACAGCACATCAGGGACGCCACCAGTTGTCCGTCGCCATGAAATCAATGACGCGCCGAGGTGAAGCTGCATCGTGAGGCCCCCTCTGGGTCGTCGCGTCCGCCCGCTGATAGACAGAAATACAGAGTATGGGGGAGAGCCAGAGAGGATGGAATCTAGAGAGGGGCTGAGGCGGACGTACCTGCACAGCACATCAGCCAGTGTTGCGCGGCCGTGGTCGTCGTCTTGGTCCTCCACGGTGTAGAATCATCCCCGTGTCATGCTCCCCGTGGCCTAGACTCCCCTAATCGCCCGTGGGCGGCCGCGCCCGCCAACTCTGCACCCCTGTGCCGCCGGCGCTGGCCCGGCAGCCAGCAGCACCATCGTGAGCACAGATGCAGACGCCCACAACCGTCTGTAAATTGGAGAGAGGGGAGAGAATCGCGGGAGAGGATGGGGCCGCAGCGATACAAAACGCTGCCGCTCGACGGAGTCGTCCAGCATCGTCCATCCCCCGAACGGGGAGAGAGAGAAGGGCCTATCGACGTCGATCGGGCTTCGCCCGTGAGCGCGGCTCATCGGCGGCGAGGAGAGGGAGGAACGGAGGGGCTCAACCGGCGGCATCTGAGCCATGGCCGAAGGCGGCGAAATTTGGGAGGGAGGTTTGGAGATGGAGAAAAGCAGGAAAAGAAAGTGGCACGATACGCTTCCAGAAAAGTCGCGCCACGCGGAGACGCCGTGATCTTATCCCCTCGACATCTCCAACCAGTCAAAGCGGTGAGACCACCGGCCAACCGAGAGTGAAAGAATTGGATGGGAGAATTTAGAGTACCAAACAATCTACAGTAAAATGCTATCGTGTCAAGTTTTAATTGGCTGAAACCCCAAATCGCTGAGAATTCAGCAAAGGGGGTCAGCTTTGATATATAGTATATATATATATATATATACCCAAGCATTATGAAGGAGATTTTCTTTCCGAAGCAATTTCAAAAATAAAAAATTGATCCAACTATGATAACGATTTATTATGAGGTGTCTTTCGAATCTAAATTTAATGTTTGTAAAACTCACTCTTTTTACCCCACTCACGTATATTGTAGTTTCTATAACTACCCAGTATCTCCCTTTCTCAAACATAAATTTTAAAACAAGCTTGATATAACACAAATATTAAGATAGTGTTTCTCAACAATTAAAAAGAAAACATGTGGATCAAAGGTTTCGAAGCAAAAAGGAAATTTTCTTCCTAGGGAAATTTCAAGAATAAGAAATTTGATCCAACAATGAAAACGTTAAATTGTGAGTTGTGTTTCAGATCTAAAATTCAAGTTCTTTGAAAGAAATTTCATTCATGATTTGCAAAACACACAAAAAATTGAACCAAGACCAATTGGTGGATCAAAGTTTAAAAAATATAGACATTCATATATAGAATCCGACATGTGCTCACATCTGGTTCACGAACAAAAAACCGATAGTTACCCTGATATGTTTTCGTAACAATTATTTGTCCATAACCATATGATCATTACATTAGCATAAATAACGTGAGCATCTTGAACATGAATATGAGTACATAGTGAGAGAACACATCAACCATTAAAGCTTGTTCATGAAAATATTTCACACGAAAATCTTGAGAAAACAAATCCGAGCTCACATCTAATAAAACTTATCTAGAAAGATATCAAGAAAAAACTGAATCAGGCTCCATGCTTTTTTTGTTGATGGATCCAGCCACCATGGCCATGCCCGATCACCAACGCCTTGGAGGTAGGGGATTGTACCTAATTCCTGAATTCATTGTAAGGTAACTAATCAATAGAACCGATAGGGTCATTGACTCCTAGGCTAGCTATGTCGCGTGTAGCTTTCCAAATCTGCTGCAACCATAGGGAGTGACATGCATGTTCTATAATCAAATAGGCCTTGTGTAGCTGCCGATGAGAGATCAAGCTTTCTGCTAGAGGCCTAAACAAAACGTGACAGTAGACGCATGTCGTGGAGTTCACCCAGCCGGCGCTCCTAATTCTCACGGTCTCACGAAGGATGTGAGTTTATAAAAGTTCAAAAAATGATGGAAAGAAGTGTATCTTGGCTGACGGTCCCCACGGTGCTCAGCTCATCGGTACCCGCCCCTCCTAACTGTCCTCGCTGTTGAAAAAGGCGATTTACACAAAAATAACCCAAAAGTGGAAGAAAAGCACAGACTGACCCTCCGGCGAAACTATTTCACCAATCTAACCCTTTTGTGTGGCGCCCCTCCCACGGGCGCCACATATGCCCATGTGGCTCCCCCCTGCCGGCGCCACCGACCCAGCCGACGTGGCCCCCTCGCCGCCGAGCTGGTGCGCCCATCCGACGTGGCAGCATGTGTGGCGCCCTCCCAACGGCGCCACACATGCACTTGGAATCCCCCAAAACATACGCGTAAGACAAATCCTCTGGGACTTAGCCGTTTTGCGAGGCTCGATGTGTGGCGCCGATGCCACGGGCGCCACACTAGCATGTGTGGCGCCGATGCCACGGGCGCCACACATCCACTTAAGTGTGGCGCCCGCGCCCGCGCCCAGCCCGACCATCTTCTTCTCTGTTTCTTCTCCTCCCTCCCTCTCTCCCCCAAGGCGGCCGGCGGTTCCTCCTCCTCCCTCTCTCTCTCCCCCAACAAATCGGCCACAAATTCATCAGATCTGACCGGCCAATCTCTTCCCCATCTATTCCTCAAGGTAATCCCCTTCGAATCCCTCACATTCATCCACTAATTTCATAGATCTTGCTAGATTTGCACATGAACCCTAGACATGGAAACTAGATTTGAAATGGCTATGTATGTGTTGAATGTGTATGTGTAGGAACCCTAGATATGTAGGAACCCTAGATATGTAGGAACCCTAGATGTGTTGAATGAAATTTTACATGTATGTGTTGAAATCCTTATGTATGTATGTGGTGAAAGGCAAAATTGGAGCTTAGCAAATGCATTCTATTGTCTTACATATGTCTATTATGTGCCTAGGAATGGTATGTCTTACGAAATTCATATGTGTGATGTATTTGGATATGAACTCTCATGTATGTGTGATGTATATGTGATTCGAAAGTTAGATATATTCTCATGTATTCTTGATGGAATAACTCATATTTGTTAGGAATGTATGTGTGATGGCTTATTTGGATATATTCTCATGTATGTGTTTCTCATATTTGGTATGAATGGCTCATAATATGTTGTATGTGTTGCTCATACATGTAGGATGGTGTGGCTTCGGATGAAGAGTACGACAGGGAGCACCGGGCTGTTCATATGACGGAGAGGGGAACGGATCTTCACCCTTTGAAGATTCGTTACCATGGCACACCGGATATACCTTATGACGAGAGGTACACGGAGTTCATCCGGCCTACCGGTCTTATGCCGTTCATATCCCTTGTAAGCCGTGGGGGCCACACATGAACCCCTCGGCACTCACCGCCCTTGTCGACCGGTGGAGGCCGGAGACTCACACCTTCCACTTGAGGGCCGGCGAGATGGCCCCTACTCTGCAGGATGTTTCCATGATCCTTGCACTACCTATTCGGGGCGAGCCACCTGTGTATGAACACAGCTTCGATGGGTGGCGCCGGCGGATGGTGGGGCTTATTGGCGGGGCTCCTCCGCCGCCGAGAAAATCCAAAGGAGAGAGTTCCCGCCGGCGCGTCTTTCACTTGGATCGGAACTAACTTTGCGGAATGCCCCATAGAGGCCGACGAGGACACTCGGAGGACGTACGCCCGCGTGTACTTATGGTACATGATTTCCGGGACTCTCTTTCCCGACGGTGGGGGTAAGCTGGCCCATTGGTGTTGGCTGAAGGCGCTTACGGTGTTGGACGCCCGGTGGAGTTGGGGAACAGCGGCACTTGCCTACCTCTACCGGCAGGTGATGATTTGTTCTATGTACTATTTTCCTATAGTAGTGCGCTACACAAAGTAGTAACCAAATATCTTATGTACGCAGTTGGACGAAGCTTGTCGCGGAGCGGGAGCAAGACGGGTAGCGGCGGTATTGGTGGATGCATGCTCCTACTTTCCGTATGGAGCCGGGACCGCCTATCGGTTGGGCGTCCCGGGGTACTCAACGAGACGCCATGGCCTCATTTCCCTCACTTTCCGATCGGGAGCCCACTTGGGCATACCTTTGGGACAATGTCTCGGAGATGACGAGCGATCCAATGATCATGTACGGGCGAGTACACTCGCGGAGTTGGACACTCTTACCGCTGAGCGAGTAACCGATCACTGCGGAGTTGCAATCCTAGTTTTGATTGATTCTACCGGCATCTACTAAATAATTGTATGCCGTGCAGGTGGAATGGGAGCCATATGGTAGCTACTACCGTATTGGCGCGGCGATGACTGACCTAAACCCCAAGTGCACGGAGGAGGCGCGGTTCTGGCGTATGCGCTGCCAACTCATATGCATGTGGCTTGTTGAACACCACCAGCCGCAAAGAGTGATGAGACAGTTTGGGCTGTATCAGGAGTGCCCACCAATGTGGCAAGACACGGACAAGGCGCTTCACAGGTAAACTTCGGAATCATGCGATGGAAGATTCTTGATAGAAGAGGTACAAACTAACTTGTTGATTCTTGCGGGCTTGATAGGCAGCGGCAGAGGAAGATCACAAATTGGCCGATCCATCATAGCGGCCACATCACGGCGTTCCAACACCGCTTGGAAGCGGCACGGAATGCCGGCCTCTGAGCAGATTGTGCCTCACGACTTCACCGCTTTCAACAACTACCTCGAGTGGTTCCATCGGAACACGCGTATCGAGTTAGTGAAGCGCGCGTATCGTGAAGAGATCTTGGACGACCCCATCCAGTTCGATGAGGTTGGGCAAAGCCAAGCACGACACTTTTGCTCGCGAGAGGAGATCGACTTCTATTGCTTCCGAGCTGAACTTCGTGGTAATGGATTCTCTCACTAACTAGTACATCATCTAGATTGCCATGTGCTCGCTTAAATTGTGTATGCTATGTTTGTCACGAGCGGGAGGAGATCCGGAAAACAGTCGAGGAGTGCGAGGTTGTGTGGGAGCAGAGCCACACGGATGAAAAGCCTGTCGGACCGTTGCGGAATTTCGTTAAGGTATGATCACCAACTTTGAATGTACGCAATTATGTTACGGTGGCTTTGTAACCGTGAGTTCCATGACGCGAACACCGCACGAAAGATGCGGCGGTTAGCGAACTTGCTAGGTTGCCGCGAAGGCGAAATCCCTACATCCTCCTCTTCGAAGAACATGTATGGACTATTTTGTTGCTGTGAAACATGTTCTTACTAATTTCAACTTTTGTAATCTCATGTGTTCATGTTTGTGCAGATTCCTCCTGAGGACGACCTAATTCGAGTCAAGGCGTACTTCCGAAGCGTACCTCCAAGCAACGCTCAGCCTTACCGATTGAAGCCAAGGGGCAAGGCTCCAAACCGGTACACTCCGGAAGATTATGTCAACCGAGGAAAGAAGGTTGTCACCGAGGAGGATGACGGGCCGCCGCGGAGATCAGCTATGTCGAGGATGAGGAACGACGAGCCGTTCTCTTCGGAGGAGGAGGAGGAGGAGGAGGAGGAGGAGGAGGAGCAGAGCGAGCGAGCGAGGAGCAGCCAAGGCAGCGGACGAAGAGGATGGCCGTCCGGAAGCAGCCCGTGAGGACGACACGTCGAGGACGACACTAGGATGTGCTCCGTGTTGTTGTGAACTATATCTTCATAAGTATCGATTTGTGAACCCTATGTCATTTCGAACCATGGTCTGTAATGCTACTTCTTGTTTGAATCTACGTGCTACAATGTGACCTATGAAGTGTTATATGTGTATGTCATGAAATTGCTACTTGTTGTGTCCAATGTTGTACTCGTAATGCTGTTGGAGTTTGGTAGGATTTTTCAGGTTTTTAACACAAGTCGGTGTGTGGCGCCCTTCACGGTGGCGCCACACCGCACCGTGTGGCGCCCACGGCATCGGCGCCACACATGCCAACCTATATCAACTATTGGGTCGAAAACATCCAGGGGCTTCGGACGATAAGTCCTTAGCCGTTTCGCGAGCCTCTATGTGTGGCGCCCGTGGCATCGGCGCCACACATGCTAGTGTGGCGCCCGTGGCATCGGCGCCACACATCGAGCCTCGCAAAACGGCTAAGTCCCAGAGGATTTGTCTTACAGTATGTTTTGGGGGGATTCCAAGTGCATGTGTGGCGCCGTTGGGAGGGGCGCCACACATGCTGCCACGTCGGATGGGCGCACCAGCTCAGCGGCGAGGGGGCCACGTCGGCTGGGTCAGTGGCGCCGGCAGGAGGGGAGCCACATGGGCATGTGTGGCGCCCGTGGGAGGGGCGCCACACAAAATGGTTAGATTGGTGAAATAGTTTCGCCGGAGGGTTAGTCTGTGCTTTTCTTCCACTTTTGGGTTATTTTTGTGTAAATCGCCGTTGAAAAAAGGCATAGCATTGGAACTTGCGGTGGACCATCAAGCTCACCGATGACCGCTTGAAGAGCTACTCCATGGTATGTATGGCGAGCCAACGCTGCCCATGCCCCACACGATGACTCCAAGACTGTCGAAACATTGCGGCTGCCAAAGCATGTTGTGAGAAGGCGGGGCCTATCTTCGAGCTTGGTGTTGTATGGGAAGTGAGCACATGCTGCGACATCCTATCTTCGAACTTGGCATGTCCACCATCAACCAGCGCTGTCGCCGTTCACAACTTGTTTTGTTCATCATGTCCACGCCAGAGAATAAGAAGCAACCCAGGTGGCCACGAGCAGTACATGTCCCGCACGTCCGCGCCTACCTGGCTAGATGTACTGCCGCGCTCCACCTTGGCTGGTGCCTCGCGCGTCCGCACACACCCACCTACACCTGCCTCGCCGGGCGTACTATCACACAGCGTGCAGCTGCACTGCGCCGTCTACCTAGTCTGTTGTGCTGTGTGGCACGCACAAGCGGCATACCACACCATCCACGCGACCCTCTCATCTCCGACCTCGAGCCGATCAAAGCAGACCGCCCGTACCAGCAGCAGCAGGATGATACACCGTCATCACGTGTATCGTTAGTTCGCCGGATTGATTGGTTGGCGATCAATATTTCCTTTTCTCTCGCATCGCATCGCAGCGTCCCGTTTCTCGCCAGATTGATTGACTAACAATCTATTTCCTTTTTCTCGCATTGTAGCCGCCCGAGTTCCTCACCAGTATATACGGGCCTGCACCTGCCGGATTCCTGACGATGCACAATGGAAAGATGATTGGTTTCCAGGCCGTGCACGATAAAAAAAAATTAAGAGTTGGAAGGAAAAGAAACAACACACGATGCAAGGGCGACGGACGACGGACGAAACCGCAGGCGGACGACCGAATCATACGGACCTCGGCGGATTCCGCATCTCCTCCTCGTACTGTGTCTAGAACTCTAGATGCGCCGCTTCCCCATATACTCCAACGGTGCAGGGCGTCAGCCAACTCTTCACATATGCATGCATCAGACCTGTTTGCTTCAGATTTTATCTTGCATAGGACGGGAGGACAATTCAAAAAGAGTCCTGCATGATCGAGATCCTCTTACCGTATGGTTGCGGCTGTTCCAGCACGTCCATGCCCCCTCTCCAGCATCCTCAACACCACCGTCTGGTGGGGCGGCATCTGCAAGACACGAACGTACCGCCTTGAAGAGGAAGGGTTAAGTAGTCCGGAGACGCCAGCCCTGGACGTTTTCCGACGAGCCACCTCCTGCCGCTTTGATCGGGAAAGCCGCCGGCCAGAAAAAAGCGCCGATCCCCCGTCTCAAACAGTACATTGATTCCACGACGCTCCTCCAACCCGCAGTTGGACGGCACGCGGGAATTATTCACGAAAGCCGCTGAGGCCGCCGCGACGGGAGGCCAACAGCTGAATCCGCAGTGTTGGTGACTGCCGGTTCAGGGCTGTGGATCTAGCTGCTGCTGCTGCCCACGTCACAGCCACTGAAGGACTTGAGAAGCGTGCCCTAGCTGTGTTGTGGAGTTCGCTCTCGCCGGGACATTGGCGTTGCGGAGGCACACGTGGAGCCGGTTGCCGTCGTCCACGGCCGCCATATACCGCAATAGAGATCGTGGGGAGCTACGCCTGGAAGCTCTAGCCGGTGTCTCACGTGGTGCTTGCAATATATACAGAAAATCAGATCGATCGGTTTCCTTTACAAAGTACTCCGTACAAATAGGAAGAGATAGCAAACAAACGTTTCCTATACGAACACGAAACTGCGAGCGAAAGTGGGACGGGCGACGACGGACGAAGAAAATCAAACGGACCAAAACGGACCAAACTGCGGAAACGCTTCTCCCTTTATTATTAGGTATAGATTGATAGGATACAAAAGCATGGAGGATAAGTATGAACTTGGAAAATGAAAAGAATGTAGGAATAGTTTTGATAGATGGGTATGGTCATAAGGATTATTTTGGAAAAAGGAACTATGTTGAAGTTATTTATAGGAGTAAACCTATGATGAAAATACTCAAATTCACATATTCAAATTTAAATATTAAAAAAAACTCAAAAGTCAAATTTATTTCAAAATCGTGTTCTACTCATTTTTATGAGTCCAGGGGTATATTATTTGCCAGCTTTAGATATGTAATTATTTTTCTATAGTTTTTACAAAATTAAACACTTCGCGGTCTTTAATTTAAGGTTGTACGAAAAGTTATCAGAAAAAGTTTCTCGGATGGAAAATTTTTCTACACGAAAGTTGTAGAGGATTTAAATACGAACTTAACTTCAGAGAAAACATCTAAAACGGAGTTCTAAATCTAAAGATATGTAATTTCAAAGTTTATTTATGTGAAGTAGCTAGCACGATCCGCACTGATCAATCGATCGGAAAAGGAATATGAACCGGTTCAGTTTAGGCTAATACGAACCATCCGGTCTGGATCAAACGGACTACAACCAAACTGCCTTGCTTGGTCTAAGTATATATGAACGATTTCAAGTAACGAGCTGCCCACGACTTACAGCGGCAGAACGAGGTCGACGTCGACGAAGGATATGCTGCAGTGGTTCTTGGCGTCACCCAGTGATCTCATGGCTCGGCAAGGAGTCCTACGAGACGCTCTCGGCGTTGGCATGTACACATGTACATGGTCTACAGTCTTCGGCTGCTCATCCCGTGTAGGCTACAGCCGGCCGTAGTTGTGGGCGACCGTGGCGCGGGCGAACCGAGCAGTGGCCGGCGGCGGATATCGATGCGGACGATGTTTGGCTGCACGAGATAGAGGCGCGAGGTATCAGATGGTGTGCACGGACAAGAGCGGCATAATGTAAGAGATAGTTGGGTGTATGGCTACCTGATTCCGTCGGAATCGATGAGAGAAGGCGTCGGACGGCGCGGTCAAAGGCAACAAAAGGATGCAGCACCATGTCCTGGAGGTAGGCGACGGTTAGGGAAATCCACGAATAAAAGGAATTGATCTGGAGATTCACCTACACGACATACCGGTCTGATGAACTTCGATGATGTTGCGGTCAACAACAACAATACGAAGTACCACCATGTCCTGGAGGTATCCCTTCATAAGGGGAGTCTTATGGTATAAGGATTTGTCGATATGATCGCTGAGGGCGACGGCATCTAGCGATGAACTCAAAACTGGGCGTGTTTTTGGCATGGTGTGTATGGTCTGTACAGAGCTCTTCTCAGGAATGTTTGAGAACTAAAATGGAGGAGGAAGGAATGGAACACATAATGGACATCTCGGTTTTCCTTATTATGAACTGGGGAGGGAGATCGGATGGTGTATGCCATCGGGCGGCATTCGGTGCGCCAGTTTTGTTTCGGAGATTATGACTACGAAATGAGGAACTAATTACCGGAATGAATTCTCCACTAAATTTGGAGTAACTTTGATGTTTAAGTCGAGTCGTTTTATTGTCTTGAATGCCCTAAAAGAGGAGGGGAAGAGGTGGGGTTTCCATTGTTGAAACGTACAGCTTATGTACGTGAGGAGGAAGACGGTCGTCCATGGCTCCATGGCTGCTCCGTGCAGTCGGATCCGATCGGCCAAATGGGCCAGAAAAATGGGCCTGTTTGGCAGGTTGGTTGGTTTGGCCCCTTTTTTTATTTTTTTTCTTTCTATTTTCTAATCTCTTTTCTTTGAATTTATATCAAACTCTAATACGATTCATAATTGGTCAAAATATATTTCCATAAAATATTTTTTTATAATTTTTAGTCAAATAGAACATTCCACACAATTTCTCTTTTCGAAATAGATTTACAAATATCAAAATATAGCACATATGCCTATAGGGCTTATTTCATCGAAGAAAAACTTTATTTTTTAAAAAATATTTTTACATACTATTCAAAAGTTTTTATTCCTTGTGAAATTTAAACAAGAACAATCAATCAAGCAATCTAATTTATTTATTTAACATTCCAAAATTTGGAAAATTTTGGGATGTTACAGACTACCACCCTTAAAATAAATCTCGTCCCCGAGATTTGAAAAGGCTAGAAAGAAAATAGGTTTGGCATACTTCGAGGTGGCCTACCACCCTTAAAAGAAAATTTTGTAGTTAGAATCGGTCTTGGGTTCATGCTGGGTTCATCCTAGGTATGACTTCACGCTGGGTGGTCTCTTGAAATATCTATGCCTTCTGGCCTCCAATAGGGGTTGTTTATTCACATATAGTAAACAACAAATCTCTTCAAAGTGACCTGAGTAGACTTTTCCTCATGGTTGGGCTTCTAATACATATGAGATGGTGGTTAAACTAATTTTAACACTGAGGGGTCACTCTTTGGGTCAAACGAAGGACCAACATGAGAGTACTTCCAGGCGTCCTTCATCATACTTGTGGTTGGTTTTCTTCGGCAATCTTCTTCTACTCTTCAACTAGTGGTTGGGTCTTAAAACTCACCATAGTCCTACGTTTGGCAACACTTGCCTACTATGAGGGCATAATATCTATTCACCCCTATGGTTCAGGCTTATCAGCGAAGTCTCTCTTGTAAGTATGTCTCTCTAGATTTACCATTCCTCATAACAAGAGCAAACAATATGAGTAGTCGTCATGGAGGCCAATCCATGTCGCACCCAATCATTACCTTGTATTCAGTTTGGTATATCTCGTATTCTAACTCTTGGTCAACCTCACAGTTTGATAAAAAAATCAGGGAGAATTGAATCAATGTTTCAATCCCCATTATTGAACTGTTTTGAAAACATTTCTATCAATCCTTAACTAAGGTTTTGCGTATCTCACATCCTATGCTTCTTCATCTTGATGGGAACCATCATGGTTGGTTTCACTAATGATGTCTTCATGGCGATTTGCCGAGAAAACATTTTCTAGGTTGGGTATAGATGATAATAGATAGAAAGATTCTAAGGAAGTTTCCTACCCAAACATGCAAACCATGCAATTCATGAAACAACAAACATCTAACAAGCATCAAGCAACATAGGTCAAACACAACCAAACTAGTATGGTCATACCACAATTTGGTATGATCAATACTTATTAGGATATCGCCGGTTCAATAAAAGAAAAGAATGGTGGTCTGGTCTATTTCTATTTTGGATGTTCAAGTTTCTATTCTACTCCATCAGTGTATCTTCGTGTGTTGTGAAGTCTACATCGAAGTCTTTATTGAAGTCCTTCATTGGTCTCCCATGCAACCCTTCTAGCAAAGTCGAAGAATGTCACATGAAGTAGCAGTCCCTCACTTCAGGCACAAGGTCATCATCTCTACTTCCTTGATGGTTTCATAAGGTAGGTCATCTAAGGTAAGAGGAAAACATTTTTGAAGATGGAGTAGATGAGAATAATAGAAGTTCACAAATCAACCGTCTTTTTAATAGAAGTAGGATTAGAGAGATATTTCATCCTAGGGTCTTTCTATTTCTAATCCAAACCTAGGGTCACAAACCTATGGTCAACACAATGCTCTGATACCATCTGTAGCGACCTCACCCGGTAGGGTGCCGATCTCTGTGCGTATCTGTGCTAGTCCCTGGATCAATCGCTAGCACACACAGTACAAGATGTAATATCCCGAAACAAAGGTATTTATTACATCATATGATCCAGAATTTACATAAAATTTACAAATTTCATAGCACAAGGCTAGCTATCATCAGAGTTTTACAACAAACAAACTTAGAGAGCATGGAGTCCTTTGTCTTCATGTGCCACAAGCGAGCATGTTGAGGATAGACTCGTAACCCCTAACGTATCCTTACTCACCGTCTGAAAAACCTGCAACATGATACGTTGCAGCCACGAATGGTCAATACATTTGAATTGTATTAGCAAGGACACTTTTGTGGACTCAAAAGGCATCCTATACCTACGTGCACATCTGGCTGGTAGAGCTCAGGTTAATTTTGCATAAAGCCAATTTTTCCCTATCATTTATCAAAACATTTTCTTTCAATCTAATTTACAGTAACATTGGAAAATCCCCAATGTACCAATTAACAGTAACATTGGTAAAGCCCCAATGTACCTTCCTACCCTTGTTTACCCACAAAATTTTATTTTAAGAAATTGGGATGAGGAGATCTTCGAACAAGGACTTGTCAGTTCGCTCAAGTTGTCCATAACCGGGGACACGGCTAAGTACTTAGATTTTTACACTCTCGAGAGGTTGTACACCTTTACCCACATGGCCAGGTCAATCCTTCTACCTCGATGCACATTTTTCTCAGAGGACAAGTGCAGACCGTGACCGAGACCTTCTGTGTGTAATCACCCGAACCATTCCCTAAGGGCCCATTCCACCTACAGTATCCCTCTACCACCACCTGGCCCCTAGGATCCGGGTTCATACAACATACTTTGTCAAGCCAGAGCCATAGTAGCATGTGGTTGTACGTGAAGCTAATGACCAAGGTTATCTGAGCATGTTAAGTGCCTCTAAAAAATTCATCTTTACATACTGTTCTATTTTGACAGATTCTGCCTTTTATTTCACATAACCTCTTTTACTGTATTTGAGTGGATTTCTTTGCTCCATTAAATTTCAGTAGCCTTGGGTAATGTCCAGAAGTGTTGGGAATGATTGTGTCCTTGCTGAATATGTGAATTTTTGATTATGCACTAACCCTCTAATGAGATTACTTCGAGTTTGGTGTGGAGGAAGTTTTCAAGGGTCAAGAGAGGAGAATGATATAATGTGATCAATAAGAGTGAAAAGTCTAAGCTTGGGGATGCCCCCGTGGTTCATCCCTGCATATTTCAAGAAGACTCAAGCATCTAAGCTTGGGGATGCCGAAGGCATCCCCTTCTTCATCAACAACTTATCAGGTCACCTCTAGTGAAACTATATTTTTATTCCGTCACATCTTATGTGCTTTACTTGGAGCGTCTGTGTGCTTTTATTTTCGTTTTGTTATCTTAGTTCTCTGAATAAATCGGATCCTAGCAATCCATGTGTGGGAGAGAGACACGCTTCGCTTTTTCATTTGAACACTAGTGTTCTTAGTTTTACTTTTAATATTCATGGAAAAAGTTAAAAGCTGATGCATTTATTGCTATTTGGTTGGAAACATAAAATGCTTCATGTGGTAATTGGTATATGGTCTTGAATAATTTGATACTTGGCAATTGTTTTGAGCTCTCAAATAGATAATGTTTAAGCTCTTGCATCATGTGGTTTAAACCTATAAGTGGAGAATTACTGTAAAGCTTGTTGAAATTTGGTTTGTATGATTGGTCTCTCTAAAGTCTAGATATTTTATGGTAAAAGTGTTTGAACAACAAGGAAGACATTGTAGAGTCTTATAATGCTTGCAATATGTTCTTATGTAAGTTTTGCTGTACCGGTTCATACTTGTGTTTGCTTCAAACAACCTTGCTAGCCAAAGCCTTGTACTGAGAGGGAATGCTTCTCGTGCATCCAAAACCTTGAGCCAAAACCTATGCCATTTGTGTCCACCATAACTACCTACTATGTGGTATTTTTCTGCCATTCCAAAGTAAATTGCTTGCGTGCTACCTTAAAAAATTTCATTCCTTGTCTTTGCAATACATAGCTCATGGGAAAGTAGCCTAAAAACTATTGTGGTAAAGAATATGTCGCTTATGTATCTTATTTCTTATAAGTTGCTTGTTGAGCGGTAACCATGTTTCTGGGGACGCCATCAACTGCTACACCTTTGTTGAATATCATGTGAGTTGTTATGCATGTTCGTCTTGTCTGAAGTAAGGGTGATTTGTCATGATTAAATGGTTTGAGTATGCATATTGTTAGAGAAGAACATTGGGCCGCCAACCAAAGCCATGTATCATGGTGGAAGTTTCAACTTGGACATTAATCCTCAATCTCTTATGAGAATATTATCTCGTTGTTGAATGCTTAAGCATTAAAGAGGAGTCCATTATCCATTTTCTATGTTGTCCCGGTATGGATGTCCTCAAGTTGAGATTTATCAAAAACGAGAAATCAAATGCGATCTATCTCCTTGGACCTTTGTACAGGTGGCATAGAGGTACCCCTTTGTGACACTTGGTTGAAACATATGTAATGCAATGATAATCCATGGAAATCCGAGCTAATTAGGACAAGGTGCGAGCACTATTGGTATTCGATGCATGAGGCTTGCAACTTATAGAATGTTTTATGCATAACACATATGAATTATTACTACTGTTGACAAAATTGTTTCCATGTTTTCAAAATAAAAGCTCTAGCACATGAGTAATCCGTGCTTCCCTCTGCGAAGGGCCTTTCTTTTACTTTATGTTGAGTCAGTTTACCTAGTTCTTTCCATCTTAGAAGCAAACACTAGTGTCAACTGTGTGCATTGATTCCTACATACTTGCTTATTTGCACTCATCATATTACTTTGTGTTGACAATTATCCATGAGATATACATGTTGAAGTTGAAAGCAACTGCTGAAACTTATATCTTCCTTTGTGTTGCTTCAAAACCTTCTATTAAAAATTTATTGCTTTATGAGTTAACTCTTATGCAAGACTTATTGATGCTTGTCTTGAAAGTACTATTCATGAAAAGTCTTTGCTATATGATTCAGTTGTTTAGTCATTATATTTACCATTGCTTTGAATCACTTCATTCATCTCATATGATTTACAATAGTATTGATCAAGATTATGATAGTAGCATGTCACTTCAGAAATTATCCTTGTTATCGTGTACCTACTCGAGGGCGAGTAGGAACTAAGCTTGGGGATTGATGACCCACAAGTATAGGGGGTGTATCGTAGTATCTTCGATAAGTAAGAATGTCGATCCCAACGAGGAGCAGAAGGTGTTGACAAGCAGTTTCGATGAAGGATTCACTGTAAATGCTCACAGACAAGTATTCAGGGAGTTTTGATGTAATAGATGAATAAAGCACGAGTAAGTAAAGTGCGAGAGTAACAATTGCAGCGAGTGGCCCAATCCTTTTTAGCACAAAGGACAAGCCGGTTTGTTTACTTATAATGACCAAACGTTCTCGAGGACACACGGGATTTTAGTCTAATGCTTTCGCTACATACGGCTAATTAATCTTCATTGTTTTGATAAGTGTTGTGTGGGTGAACTTGTGCTAATGTACCGCCCTTCCTAGGACTAATACATACTTGTGATTATACCCCTTGCAAGCATCCGCAACTACAAGAAAGTAATTAACATAAATCTAACCACAGACCTTAAACTCGAGATCCTCGCTATCCCTCCCCGCATCGATATACCAACGGGGGTTTAGGTTTCTGTCACTCCGGCAACCCCGCAATCGGCAAACGAGTACAAGATGCATTCCCCTAGGCCCATAAAGGTGAAGTGTCGTGTAGTCGACGTTCACATGACACCACTAGAAGAATAACACCACAACTTAAATATCATAACATTTAATATTACTCAACCATACTTCACTACTAACATTTAGACTTCACCCATGTCCTCAAGAACTAAACGAACTACTCACGAGACATCATATGGAACATGATCAGAGGTCATATGATGAATAACAATCTGAACATAAACCTTGGTCCAACGGTTTCACTCAATAGCATCAATAACAAGTAGAAATCAACACCGGGAGAGTTTCCCCTATCAAACAATCAAGATCAAACCCAAATCGTTACAGCGGTGACGATGTGCAGCGGTGGAGACGGCGGTGATGATGATGAAGATGATGATGATGGTGATGGAGATGATGTCCAGCTCGATGACGGTGATGATGGCGTCGATTTCCCCCTCCGGGAGGGAATTTCCCCGGCGGATCCCGGCTCGCCGGAGAGCTCTTTTCTCTCCGGTGTTCTCCGCCCCGCGAGGCGGCTGTGTCTCTTCGCGAGGTACCCTTCCGGAGCTTAGGTTTTCGGGACGAAGGCGTACGCGAAGAAAAGGAGGCGAGAGAGGGTTGTGGGCCCCCCTCCTCACGGGCGGCGCGGCCGGGCCTTGGGCCGCGCCGGCCTATGGGGTGGGCCCACCTCGGGTCCCCTCGGCTCCCCCTTCGGCTCACTTCGTCTTCACGGAAAAATAGGATTTTTCGTATAATTTCCGTCAACCGTTGATCTTCCGAAATATTGCATTCCGACGGCGCTTTTTCCGACAGAATCCCGGCTCCGGTGCGCGATCCTCCAATAATCATGAAACATGCAAAATAGATGAAATAACATAAGTATTGTCTCCAAATGTGAAATATATCAATGAATAACAGCAAATTATGATATAAAATAGTGATGCAAATTGGACGTATAAACTCCCCCCAAGCTTAGACTTCGCTTGTCCCCAAGCAAAACTGAACTCGGTAAACAGGACCACATGTTTATGGAGTGAAGAGTCGATAAATCAAATATGGACAAGAAGCATCATATTCATTCACACAAGACATTCTAGTAAACATCTTTCTCATATAATTCAACTTGAAACAAGTACAAGGTAATCACAAATAAAGGTGCAGAAGAAATCATAGTTGGTGATGGCAAACTTCGTTCTTGGTCAGAGAACAATTAACAGTTTATTCTTATCTATCGAGCAGTGCTCTCATGTTAAAGTTTATATGGCACAACTTGCATACTCAATCATAATAGTCTCCTCATGATCATTGATAACTTGCAAAGCTATATTCATTTAGATAAAACTTGTACTAAACAAGGAAGAATAAAAGACATGATGAAGCAAAACACAATATAATGGTTTGATCACAACTACTCAAATGCTTGCTTGAGATGGAGGGAAATAGGTTTACTGACTCAACATAAAGTAAAAGACAGGCCCTTCGCAGAGGAAGCAGAGGATTAAATCATGTGCTAGAGCTTTTTCAGTTTTGAAATCATATAAAGAGAATAAAAGTAACATTTTGAGAGGTGTTTGTTGTTGTCAACGACTGGTAGCGGGTACTCTAACTCCCTTACCAGACAAACTCTCGAAGAGCGGCTCCCATAAAGTTTTATTTTGGCACTCCTTCCAACCTTGCTTTCACAAACCATGGCTAACCGAATCCTCGGGTGCCTGCCAACAATCTCATACCATGAAGGAGTGCTTTTTATTTTAGTTTTATTTAGATGACACACCTCCCCTCCTTTGCTTTCTCAAGCCATGGCTAACCGAATCCTTCGGGTGCCGTCCAACAATCACATACCATGGAGGAGTGTCTATTTAGGTTAATTAATTTGGGACTGGGAATCCCATTGCCAGCTCTTTTTGCAAAATTATTGGATAAGCGGATGAAGCCACTAGTCCATTGGTGAAAGTTGCCCAACAAAATTGAAAGATAAAACACCACATACTTCCTCATGAGCTATAAAACATTGACACAAATAAGAGATAATAAATTTTGAATTATTTAAAGGTAGCACACGAAGTATTTACTTGGAATGGCAGGAAATACCATGCAGTAGGTAGTTATGGTGGACACAAATGGCATAGGTTTGAGTTAAGGTTTTGATGCACGAGAAGTATTCCCTCTCAGTACAGGTCTTTGGCTAGCAAGGTTAATTAGCAAGCATAAGAGTCGAGGGAAACAAACAAATGTACATGTAATAGAAACAATCATGCATCTTCCTTGTAAGCACAAACAATTTTAACTTCAGAATAATAAGCTATGAGCTAACAAGAAAGGAAGACAATGAAATAACTACATGTATTTCTCTTTTCTACTTAAACCTTAAGGTGTTGTTGCTATTGACCAATGCTAAGTTTGCCAAAACCAAACAGATTTACTCAATGCTCCCAAAGTGATACCAATACTAAAATCAAGATCAATCATATCATAGAGATTGCTGATGGCGTGTATTTCACACGTTCGTTGGGCAACCCCAAGAGGAAGGTATGATGCGCACAGCAGCAAGTTTTCCCTCAGAAAGAAACCAAGGTTTATCGAACCAGGAGGAGCCAAGAAGCACGTTGAAGGTTGATGGCGGCGGGATGTAGTGCGGCGCAACACCGGAGATTCCGGCGCTAACGTGGAACCCGCACAACACAACCAAAGTACTTTGCCCCAACGAAACAGGTGAGGTTGTCAATCTCACCGGCTTGCTGTAACAAAGGATTAACCGTATTGTGTGGAAGATGATTGTTTGCGAGAGAAAATAGTAAAAACAAGTATTGCAGACAGATTTGTATTTCAGTATTAAAAAATGGACCGGGGTCCACAGTTCACTAGAGGTGTCTCTCCCATAAGATAAAAGCATGTTGGGTGAACAAATTACAGTCGGGCAATTGACAAATAAAGAGGGCATAACAATGCACATACATGACATGATAAGTATAGTGAGATTTAATTGGGCATTACGACAAAGTACATAGACCGCCATCCAACCGCATCTATGCCTAAAAGTCCACCTTCGGGTTATCATCCGAACCCCTCCGGTATTAAGTTGCTAAACAACGGACAATTGCATTAAGTATGGTGCGTAATGTAATCAACAACTACATCCTCGGACATAGCGCCAATGTTTTATCCCTAGTGGCAACAGACACAACACAACCTTAGAACTTTACGTCACTCGTCCCAGTGTCAATGCGAGGCATGAACCCACTATCGAGCATAAGTACTCCCTCTTGGAGTTAAAAGTAAAAACTTGGCCGAGCCTCTACTAGAAACGGAGAGCATGCAAGATCATAAACAACACATGTATAATAACTTTATAATTAACATGACATGGTATTCTCTATCCATCGGATCCCGACAAACACAACATATAGAATTACAGATAGATGATCTTGATCATGTTAGGCAGCTCACAAGATCCAACAATGAAGCACAATGAGGAGAAGACAACCATCTAGCTACTGCTATGGACCCATAGTCCAGGGGTGAACTACTCACTCATCACTCCGGAGGCGACCATGGCGGTGTAGAGTCCTCCGGGAGATGAATCCCCTCTCCGGCAGGGTGCCGGAGGAGATCTCCGAATCCCCCGAGATGGGATCGGCGGCGGCGTCTCGCATGGGTTTTCCGTATCGTGGTTTTTCGCATCGGGGGTTTCGCGACGGAGGCTTTAAGTAGGCGGAAGGGCAGATCAAGGGCGTCACGAGGGCCCACACTATAGGTCGGCGCGGCCGGGGCTTGGGCCGCGCCGCCCTATAGTTTGGCCACCTCGTGGCCCCACTTCGTGTGTTCTTCGGTCTTCCGGAAGCTCCGTGGAAAAATAGGGCCCCGGGTTTTCGTTTCGTCCAATTCCGAGAATATTTCGTTACTAGGATTTACTGAAACCAAAAACAGCAGAAAACAGGAACCGGCACTTCGGCATCTTGTTAATAGGTTAGTTCCGGAAAATGCACGAATATGACATAAAGTGTGCATAAAACATGTAGGTATCATCAATAATATGGCATAGAACATAAGAAATTATCGATACGTTGGAGACGTATCAAGCATCCCCAAGCTTAGTTCTCGCTCGTCCCGAGCGGGTAAAACGATAACAAAGATAATTTCTGAAGTGATATGCCATCATAACCTTGATCATACTATTTGTAAACATATGTAGTGGATGCAGCGATCAAAACAATGGTGATGACATGAGTAAACAGGTGAATCATATAGCAAAGACTTTTCATGAATAGTACTTCAAGACAAGTATTAATAAGTCTTGCATAAGAGTTAACTCATAAAGCAATAAATCAAAGTAAAGGTATTGAAGCAACACAAAGGAAGATTAAGTTTCAGCGGTTGCTTTCAACTTGTAACATGTATATCTCATGGATAATTGTCAACATAGAGTAATATAACAAGTACAATATGCAAGTATGTAGGAATCAATGCACGGTTCACACAAGTGTTTGCTTCTTGAGGTGGAGAGAAATAGGTGAAGCTGACTCAACATAAAAGTAAAGAGAATGGTCCTTCAAAGAGGAAAGCATCGATTGCTATATTTGTGCTAGAGCTTTTATTTTGAAAATATGAAACAATTTTGTCAACGGTAGTAATAAAGCATATGAGTTATGTACATTATATCTTACAAGTTGCAAGTCTCATGCATAGTATACTAATAGTGCCCGCACCTTGTCCTAATTAACTTGGACTACCGGATCTTTGCAATGCACATGTTTTGACCAAGTGTCACAATGGGGTACCTCCATGTCGCTCGTACAAAGGTCTAAGGAGAAAGCTCGCATTTTGGATTTCTCGCTTTTGATTATTCTCAACTTAGACATCCATACCGGGACAACATGGACAACAGATAATGGACTCCTCTTTAATGCATAAGCATGTGGCAACAATTTTTATTCTCATATGAGATTGAGGATATATGTCCAAACTGAAACTTCCACCATGAATCATGGCTTTAGTTAGCGGCCCAAAGTTCTTCTCTAACAACATGCATGCTCCAACCATGAAGGTGGTAGATCTCTCTTGCTTCAGTACAAGACGGACATGCATAGCAACTCACATGATATCCAACAAAGAATAGTTGATGGCGTCCCCGAAACATGGTTATCGCTCAACAAGCAACTTAATAAGAGATAAAGTGCATAAGTACATATTCAATACCACAATAGTTTTTAAGCTATTTGTCCCATGAGCTATATATTGCAAAGGTGAATGATGGAATTTTAAAGGTAGCACTCAAGCAATTTACTTTGGAATGGCGGATAAATACCATGTAGTAGGTAGGTATGGTGGACACAAATGGCATAGTGGTTGGCTCAAGTATTTTGGATGCATGAGAAGTATTCCCTCTCGATACAAGGTTTAGGCTAGCAAGGTTATTTGAAACAAACACAAGGATGAACGGTACAGAAAAACTCACATAAAAGACATATGGTAAACATTATAAGACTCCATACCGTCTTCCTTGTTGTTCAAAACTCAATACTAGATGTTATCTAGACTCTAGAGAAACCAAATATGCAAACCAAATTAGCAAGCTCTAAGTATTTCTTCATTAATGGGTGCAAAGTATATGATGCAAGAGCTTAAACATGAGCACAACAATTGCCAAGTATCAAATTATCCAAGACATTTTAGAGTTACTACATGTATCATTTTCCAATTCCAACCATATAACAATTTAACGAAGATGAAACTTCGCCATGAATACTATGAGTAGAGCCTAAGGACATATTTGTCCATATGCAACAGCGGAGCGTGTCTCTCTCCCATAAAGTGAATGCTAGGATCCATTTTATTCAAACAAAACAAAAAACAAAAACAAACCGACGCTCCAAGCAAAGTACATAAGATGTGGCCGAATAAAAATATAGTTTCAGGGGAGGAACTTGATAATGTTGTCGATGAAGAAGGGGATGCCTTGGGCATCCCCAAGCTTAGACGCTTGAGTCTTCTTAATATATGCAGGGGTGAACCACCGGGGCATCCCCAAGCTTAGAGCTTTCACTCTCCTTGATCATATTGCATCATACTCCTCTCTTGACCCTTGAAAACTTCCTCCACACCAAACTCGAAACAACTCATTAGAGGGTTAGTGCATAATAAAAATTCACATGTTCAGAGGTGACACAATCATTCTTAACACTTCTGGACATTGCATAAAGCTACTGGACATTAGTGGATCAAAGAAATTCATCCAACATAGCAAAAGAGGCAATGCGAAATAAAAGACAGAATCTGTCAAAACAGAACAGTCCGTAAAGATGGATTTTATTAGGCCACCAGACTTGCTCAAACGAAAATGCTCAAATTGAATGAAAGTTGCGTACATATCTGAGGATCATGCTCGTAAATTGGCGTAATTTTCTGAGCTACCTACAGGGAGATAGACCCAGATTCGTGACAGACAAAGAAATCTGGAACTGCGCAGATAATCCAAATCTAGTACTTACTTTTCTATCAAAGACTTTACTTGGCACAACAAAACATAAAACTAAGATAAGGAGAGGTTGCTACAGTAGTAAACAACTTCCAAGACACAAATATAAAACAAAGTACTGTAGTAAAAACATGGGTTGTCTCCCATAAGCGCTTTTCTTTAACGCCTTTCAGCTAGGCGCGTAAAGTGTATCTCAAGTAACATCGAAGGGTGGTGCACCTACGGCGGGGTTTGGAGTTTTCTCAACCATGCATAGTATATTGGATACATAAGTTTCAGCGTCTCCCTTTTTATTAGTCTTGGGCTTGCTACTCTCATCGAACAAATTTTCGGGAACAAGCCAAGCATAGTTATTTTCTAGTGCATCATTCATAGCTAGGAGTTTGCATGGTATTGGTGCTTTGATCTCCCCACCATCATTAGCATTATTAGTGTACCTTATCCTATCCATATCCATTTTTTCAAGGAGACCAACAAAATTAGTATGAGAACCAAGCATATTAAATTTAGCGAAGACTTTTCTAGCCTCTCTTGCTAGACCACCAAATTCTCTAGGAAGGGTTTCTAAAACAAAATCTTTCTTTTCCCCCTCTTCCAAATCACCAAGTGTAAGAAACATGTGTTGGATTATAGGATTGAGATTAACAAATTTAGTCTCCAACAAGCGAACTAAAGCAACAGCAGCAATTTCATAAGTAGGAGCAAGTTCTACCAAGTGTCTATCTTCAAAATCTTCAACGGTACTAACATGGGTGAAAAATTCTTCTATATTGTTCCTCCCAATTATAGACCCTTGTCCTACCGGTATGTTCTTTGCGGTAAAATTAAAAGGAAACATGATGAATCAAGTAAAGTAAATGCAAGTAAACTAATTTTTTTGTGTTTTTGATATAGCGGACAAGATAGCAAATAAAGTAAAGCTAGCAACTAATTTTTTTGTGTTTTGATATAATGCAGCAAACAAAGTAGTAAATAAAATAAAGCAAGACGAAAACAAAGTAAAGAGATTGAGAAGTGGAGACTCCCCTTGCAGCGTGTCTTGATCTCCCCCGACAACGGCGCCGTGAAAAAGAGCTTGATGGCGTGTATTTCACACGTTCGTTGGGCAACCCCAAGAGGAAGGTATGATGCGCACAGCAGCAAGTTTTCCCTCGAAAGAAACCAAGGTTTATCGAACCAGGAGGAGCCAAGAAGCACGTTGAAGGTTGATGGCGGCGGGATGTAGTGCGGCGCAACACCGGAGATTCCGGCGCCAACGTGGAACCCGCACAACACAACCAAAGTACTTTGCCCCAACGAAACAGTGAGGTTGTCAATCTCACCGGCTTGCCGTAACAAAGGATTAACCGTATTGTGTGGAAGATGATTGTTTGCAGAGAAAATAGTAAAAACAAGTATTGCAGCAGATTTGTATTTCAGTATTAAAGAATGGACCGGGTCCACAGTTCACTAGAGGTGTCTCTCCCATAAGATAAAAGCATGTTGGGTGAACAAATTACGATCGGGCAATTGACAAATAAAGAGGGCATAACAATGCACATACATGACATGATAAGTATAGTGAGATTTAATTGGGCATTACGACAAAGTACATAGACCGCCATCCAACCGCATCTATGCCTAAAAAGTCCACCTTCGAGGTTATCATCCGAACCCCTCCAGTATTAAGTTGCTAAACAACGGACAATTGCATTAAGTATGGTGCGTAATGTAATCAACAACTACATCCTCGGACATAGCGCCAATGTTTTATCCCTAGTGGCAACATCACAACACAACCTTAGAACTTTCCATCATCGTCCCGAGTGTCAATGCGGGCATGAACCCACTATCGAGCATAAGTACTCCCTCTTGGAGTTAAAAGTAAAAACTTGGCCGAGCCTCTACTAGAAACGGAGAGCATGCAAGA
>NC_061512.1:62390761-62484778 GCF_022539505.1 Lolium rigidum | reverse complement strand
TAAGAATAGAAAGAATTTTGTTCATAGAGGATGACATAAAGGGACTCATGATCCCGCATCATAAACGGCTCGACGAGAACGTTGAACGAGATGGCGCGATCGAGAAAAAAACAAATGCTGAGAGGGCTGCCATCCGTCCTACACCCCTACAGTGTGTGTGTGTGTGTGTGTGGATTTGCGTTGAGTTGAACGAGATGGCGCGATCGAGAAAAAAAACAATGCCAGAGAGGCTGCCATCTGGGCCCTACATCCCTCGGCGGTGCGGATTTGCGTTGACACGGCCGGCGAACCCATAATTCGCGATGCACCACGTCCCGGGCCACCATACGCGACGTTTTGGCCGCTTTCGTCGGGCTAGGTGGCCTCAAAAACGAGAAAAAAAAAGTTTTGACATGCACCACGGAGGGACCAAAATCGTCGGCCATGGTACACCGGCAACCACGGCGCGACTTCAACTTCGTCGGCCATGGCAACTTTTCTTGTAGTGATTGTTGCTGTCTTAACTTGTAATGTCTTTGTTTCAGATATAGGTGCTGCATGGACAACTTAAAAGATTGCCGGATCGCTTCATTGTATTGCTAGGTTTAATTACCATTCAATTTCTCCGGGTTCTGTAATATTTTTTCAAAGCCTTGCAGCTGATGTAATATTTAGTTAGTTTTTATAGTTCTTTCGCGCATTTTTTCTTTGGTGCTTGTGGTAAGTGAGGCTATCCGACAGAAATCAATGTTGCGTAAATATTCTCAGTATCTAAATCACGAATTCCCATCCCTTAAACGGCCCAATTAAGCGAAATCACATACGTGCGGCCCGCAAAATCCTAAAGCGCCTTTTACGCGGCATATAAACGAGCAACTAAACGGGCTGGCCCACTTACTTATTGGGCCAGCCCACTTGATTAACTATGGACCCCACACTTTTATTGGGCCGGCCCACTTGCTTTAAGGTGGACCCCACCCACTACTGGGCCGGCCCACTAACTAGTTGGGCCAGCCCAATTGCTTTTGTGGTGGTCCCCACATACTAAACAGGCCGGCCCTTTAAGACGAAAGTGGGCCCCACCTCTGTTTTTGGCCCGGCCCACTTGCTCTATGGTGGACCCCACATACTAAATGGGCCGGCCCTTTTACAGGAAAGTGGGACCCACCTGTGTTTTTGGCCCGGCCTACTAGCGTGTTGGGCCTGCCCACTTGCTATACGGTGGACCCCGCATACTAAATGGGCCGGCCCTTTAACGGAAAGTGGGCCCCACCGGCGTTTGGCCGGCCCAATATCTTGTTGGGCCGGCCCACTTGCTATATGGTGGACCCCACAAACTAAATGGCCCGGCCCTTTAGCGGGGATGTGGGACCCACCGAGTTTTTGGCCGGCCCGCTATCTTGTTGGGCCGGCCCACTCGCTCTATGGTGGACCCCACATGCTATATGGGCCGACCCTTTAACAGGAAAGTGGGACCCACTGTGTTTTTGGCCGGCCCACTATCTTGTTGGGCCGGCCCACTTGCTATATGGTGGACCCCACGTACTAAATGGGCTGGCCCTTAAACGAGAAAGTGGGACCCACCGCTGCTTTTGGCCGGCCCACCGGCTTGTTGGGCCAATCAAATGTGGACCCCACGTACTAAATGGGCCGGCTCGATAGCGAGGAAAGTGGGACCCACATGCTAATTGGGCCGACCCACTAACTTCTTGGGCCGGCCCGGTTGCTTTAATGTGGACCCCACTTTGTAAATGGGCCGGCCCGATAACGGAAAGTGGGTCCCACATGTCTTGTGGGCCGGCCCTTTGCCCGTTGACCAGGTCAAACGAGTGCATTCGGCCGGCCCACATGCTTAGTGGGCCGACCCATTAAAGTTTTGACCGATCAACCTTAGAGGTTAGGCCCGGCCCACGTAACTAATGGACCGGCCCGGCTATATAGTTGACCGGTCAAACTAAGTCGGCTGGCCCGGCCCGCAAACTTAATGGGCCGGCCCGCTTAAGACGTGGCGAGGCCTCGTGTGGGCCTACCATCTACCACGGGGTTTCGGCGGTTAACGCCGGTCGCTTGCCGGTTAACGGCGTACGCCACGTGTCGGTTGCATGACGTCGGCGGTCAACGGGCTCCCGGAAACACTTGGGCAACGGTCCGATTTTCCGTGGCGGAAGGGCGCCCAAGCGCGACGGACCGAAAAAATCGTCGTAGGACTTTGCCTGACGCAGTTTCCACAACAGAACCCATATCGTCGGGTTAGGCCCATAGGCGACGAAAAATACCCCTTAGCGGACGATTTTGAGACGTTGTCTATCAGAACTTTTCTTGTAGTGTTTATGAGTTAACTCTTATGCAAGACTTATTGATGCTTGTCTTGAAAGTACTATTCATGAAAAGTCTTTGCTTTATGATTCATTTGTTTACTCATGTCATTACCATTGTTTTGATCGTTGCATTCATTACATATGCTTACAATAGTATGATCAAGGTTATGATGGCATGTCACTCCGAAATTATCTTTGTTATCGTTTACCTGCTCGGGACGAGCAGGGAACTAAGCTTGGGGATGCTGATACGTCTCGACGTATCGATAATTTCTTATGTTCCATGCCACATTATTGATGATATCTACATGTTTTATGCATACTTTATGTCGTATTTATGCATTTTCCGGCACTAACCTATTAACGAGATGCCGAAGAGCCGATTCTTGTTTTCTGCTGTTTTTGGTTTCGGAAATCCTAGTAAGGAAATATTCTCGGAATTGGACGAAATCAACGCCCAGGGGCCTATTTTTCCACGAAGCTTCCAGAAGACCGAAAGGGAAACGAAGTGAGGCGACGAGGCGGCGACACGCCAGGGCGGCGCGGCCCACCTCCTAGCCGCGCGGCCCTGTTGTGTGGGCCCCTCGCGTGGCCTCTTGACCTGCCCTTCCGCCTACATATAGTCTTCGTCGCGAAACCCCCAGTACCGAGAGCCACGATACGGAAAACCTTCCAGAGACGCCGCCGCCGCCAATCCCATCTCGGGGGATTCAGGAGATCGCCTCCGGCACCCTCCGGAGAGGGGAATCACCTCCCGGAGGACTCTTCACCGCCATGGTCGCCTCCGGAGTGATGAGTGAGTAGTTCACCCCTGAACTATGGGTCCATAGCAGTAGCTAGATGGTCGTCTTCTCCTCATGTGCTTCATTGTTGGATCTTGTGAGCTGCCTAACATGATCAAGATCATCTATCTGTAATGCTATATGTTGTGTTTGTCGGGATCCGATGGATAGAGAATACTATGTTATGTTGATTATCAATCTATTACCTATGTGTTGTTTATGATCTTGCATGCTCTCCGTTATTAGTACAGGCTCTGGCCAAGTTTTTACTCTTAACTCCAAGAGGGAGTATTTATGCTCGATAGTGGGTTCATGCCTCCATTAAATGCGGGACGGTGACGGAAAGTTCTAAGGTTGTGGATGTCTTTGTTGCCACTAGGGATAAAACATTGATGCTATGTCCGAGGGATGTAGTTATTGATTACATTACGCACCATACTTAATGAAATTGTCTGTTGTTTGCAACTTAATGCTGGAAGGGGTTCGGATGATAACCCGAAGGTGGACTTTTTAGGCATAGATGCATGCTTTGGATAGCGGTCTATGTACTTTGTCGTAATGCCCAATTAAATCTCACTATACTTATCATATCATGTATGTGCATTGTCATGCCCTCTCTATTTGTCAATTGCCCGGCTGTAATTTGTTCACCCAACATGCTATTTATCTTATGGGAGAGACACCTCTAGTGAACTGTGGACCCCGGTCCATTCTTTTACATTGAATACAATCTACTGCAATACTTGTTCTACTTGTTTTACTGCAAACAATCATCATCCACACTATACATCTAATCCTTTGTTACGGCAAGCCGGTGAGATTGACAACCTCACTATTTCGTTGGGGCAAAGTACTTTGGTAGTGTTGTGCGGGTTCCACGTTGGCGCCGGAATCCCGGTGTTGCGCCGCACTACATCCCGCCGCCATCAACCTTCGACGTGCTTCTTGGCTCCTACTTGGTTCGATAAACCTTGGTTTCTTACTGAGGGAAAACTTGCCGCTGTACGCATCACACCTTCCTCTTGGGGTTCCCAACGGACGCGTGCTGTACGCGTATCATTGTGCCAAGTAAAGTCTTTGATAGTAAAGTCAATACTAGATTTGGATTACTGCGTAGGAACAAATTCCTTGCTGTCACGAATTTGAGCAGTAGTCTCTGTAGAAAATTTGTAAAAATCTACCAATTTACGTGCGTGATCCTCAGATATGTACGCAACTTTCATTCAATTTGGGCATTTTCATCTGAGCAAGTCTGGTGCCTCTAAAAAATTCGTCTTTACGGACTATTCTGTTTTGACAGATTCTGCCTTTTATTTCGCATTGCCTGTTTTGCTATGTTTGATGGATTTCTTTGTTCCATTAACTTTCAGTAGCTTGGTGCAATGTCCAGAAGTGTTAAGAATGATTATGTCACCTCTGAATATATGAATTATGCACTGATTCTCTAATGAGTTTGTTTTGAGTTTGGTGTGGAGGAAGTTTTCAAGGGTCAAGAGAGGAGGATGATACAATATGATCAAGAAGAGTGAAAAGTCTAAGCTTGGGGATGCCCTCGTGGTTCATCCCTGCATATTTTAAGAAGACTCAAGCATCTAAGCTTGGGGATGCCCAAGACATCCCTTCTTCATCGACAACTTATCGAGGTCACCTCTAGTGAAACTATATTTTTATTCCGTCACATCTTATGTGCTTTACTTGGAGCGTCTGTTTGTTTTTGTTTTTGTTTTTGTTTGAATAAAATCAGATCCTAGCATTCTTTGTTTGGGAGAGAGACACGCTCTGCTGTTTCGTATGAACACATATGTTCTTAGCTTTATTCTTAATGTTCATTGCGAAATTTGAACTACTTCATTCATTGTTAAATGGTTGGAAACGGAAAATGCCGCATGTGGTAAATGGTATAATGTCTTGAATAATTTGATACTTGGCAATTGTTGTGCTCATATAGATCATGTTTAAGCTCTTGCATCATGTACTTTGTACCTATTAATGAAGAATTACATAGAGCTTGTTAAAATTTGGTTTGCATGATTGGTCTCTAGAGTCTAGATATTTTCTGGTTAAGGTGTTTGAACAATAAGGAGACAATGTAAAGTCTTATAATACTTACAATATGTTCATATGTGAGTCTTGCTGCACCGTTTTATACTTGAGTTTGCTTCAAACAACCTTGCTAGCCTAGCCTTGTATTGAGAGGAATTCTTCTCGTGCATCCAAATCCTTGAGCCAATAACCATGCCATTTGTGTCCACCATACCTACCTTCTACATGGTATTTCTCCGCCATTCCAAAGTAAATTACTTGAGTGCTACCTTTAAAATTTCTATCCTTTGTCTTTGCAATATATAGCTCATGGGAAAAATAGCCTAAAAACTATTGTGGTGAAGAATATGTACTTATGTGTCTTATTTCTTAATAAGTTGCTTGTTGAGCGGTAACCATGTTTCTGGGACGTCATCAACTTTTACCTTTGTTGAATATCATGTGAGTTGCTATGCATGTTCGTCTTGTCCGAAGTAAGGGCGATTTTCATGATCAAATGGTTTGAGTATGCATATTGTTAGAGAAGAACATTGGGCCGCTAACTAAAGCCATGATCCATAGTGGAAGTTTCAGTTTGGACAATTAATCCTCAATCTCTTATGAGAATTTTAACTGTTTTTGAATGCTTATGCATTAAAGAGGAGTCCATTATCTTTTGTCTATGTTGTCCCGCTATGGATGTCTAAGTTGAGAATAACCAAAAGCGAGAAATCCAATGCGAGCTTTCTCCTTAGACCTTTGTACATGCGGCATAGAGGTACCCTTTGTGACACTTGGTTGAAACATATGCTATGCAATGATAATCCGTGTTAATCCAAGCTAATTAGGACAAGGTGCGAGCACTATTGGTATACTATGCATGAGGCTTGCAACTTATAGGATATCTTATACATAACACATATTCTTTATTACTACCATTGACAAAATTGTTTCTTGTTTTCAAAATGAAAAGCTCTAGCACAAATATAGTAATCCATGCTTCCCTCTGCGAAGGGCCAATCTTCTAATTTATTGTTGAGTCAGTTTACCTATTCTTTCTATCTTAGAAGCAAACACTTGTGTAAACTGTGTGCATTGATTCTTACATGTTTACCTATTGCACTTGTTATATTACTTTGTGTTGACAATTATCCATGAGATATATATGTTGAAGTTGAAAGCAACCGCTGAAACTTATATCTTCCTTTGTGTTGCTTCAATGCCTTTACTTTGAATTTATTGCTTTATGAGTAACTCTTATGCAAGTCTTATTGATGCTTGTCTTGAAAGTATTATTCATGAAAAGTCTTTGCTATAGGATTCATTTGTTTACTCATTATCTTCATCATTGCTTCGAATCGCTGCATTCATCTCATATGCTTTACAATAGTATGATCAAGATTATAATAGCATGTCACTTCAGAAATTATCTTTGTTATCGTTTACATACTCGAGGGCGAGTAGGAACTAAGCTTGGGGATGCTTGATACGTCCCAAACGTATCTATAATTTCTTATGTTCCATGCTACTTTTGTGATGATACTCACATGTTTTATACACATTATATGTCATTATTATGCATTTTCCGGCACTAACCTATTGACGAGATGCCGAAGAGCCAGTTGTTGTTTTCTGCTGTTTTTGGTTTCAGAAATCCTAGTAAGGAAATATTCTCGGAATTGGACGAAATCAACGCCCAGGGTCCTATTTTTACACGAAGCTTCCAGAAGACCGAAGGAGTCACGAAGTGGGGCCACGGGGTGCCGCCACACTAGGGCGGCGCGGCCTAGAGGGGGCCCGCGCGGCCCTAGCGTGTGGGGCCCCCGTGATGCCCCATGACCTGCCCTTCCGCCTACTTAAAGCCTTCGTCGCGAAACCCCCAGTACCGAGAGCCACGATACGGAAAACCTTCCAGAGACGCCGCCACCGCCAATCCCATCTCGGGGGATTCAGGAGACCGCCTCCGGCACCCTCGCCGGAGAGGGGAATCATCTCCCGGAGGTCTCTTCATCGCCATGATCGCCTCCGGATCGATGTGTGAGTAGTCCACCCCTGGACTATGGGTCCATAGCAGTAGCTAGATGGCTGTATTCTCCTCATTGTGCTATCATGTTAGATCTTGTGAGCTGCCTATCATGATCAAGATCATCTATTTGTAATCCTACATGTTGTGTTTGTTGGGATCCGATGAATATTGAATACTATGTCAAGTTGATTATCAATCTATCATATATGTTGTTTATGTTCTTGCATGCTCTCCGTTGCTAGTAGAGGCTCCGGCCAAGTTGATACTTGTGACTCCAAGAGGGAGTATTTATGCTCGATAGTGGGTTCATGCCTCCATTAAATGCAGGACGAGTGACGGAAAGTTCTAAGGTTGTGGATGTCTTGTTGCCACTAGGGATAAAACATCGATGCTTTGTCTAAGGATATTTGTGTTGATTACATTACGCATCATACTTAATGCAATTGTCCGTTGTTTGCAACTTAATACTGGAAGGGGTTCGGATGATAACTCTGAAGGTGGACTTTTTAGGCATAGATGCATGCTTGGATAGCGGTCTATGTACTTTGTCGTAATGCCCCGATTAAATCTCATAGTACTCATCATGATATATGTATGTGCATTGTTATGCCTTCTTTATTTGTCAATTGCCCAACTGTAATTTGTTCACCCAACATCTGTTTATCTTATGGAAGAGACACCACTAGTGAACTGTGGACCCCGGTCCAATTCTTTACATCTGAAATACAATCTACTGCAATTGTTCTTTACTGTTCTTCGCAAATAAACATCATCATCCACACTATACGTTTAATCCTTTGTTTACAGCAAGCCGGTGAGATTGACAACCTCACTGTTACGTTGGGGCAAAGTACTTTGATTGTGTTGTGCAGGTTCCACGTTGGCGCCGGAATCCCTGGTGTTGCGCCGCACTACATTCCGCCACCAACAACCTTCACGTGCTTCTTTGACTCTTACTAGTTCGATAACCTTGGTTTCTTACTGAGGGAAAACTTGCTACTGTACGCATCACACCTTCCTCTTGGGGTTCCCAACGGACGTGTGTCAACTGCACGCATCACCGAGCAGCAGCACCTTGCTCGTCGCCGGCAAGTGCTGCGCACAGGGCAGCGCGCAACCCCTCCGCCCCTGTCCCTTTTCCACCTCTCCCCTTAGTTTCCACCACCCGGACCCGACGGCCTCGACGGCGATCTATCGAAGAGAGGTACTGCGGCACCCCCCTTGGCCCTCTTGCCGGCGTGCGCGAGCACCCAATGGTGAACGCGTCGCCGTCAAGCGGCTCAGGCGGAGGCGCCCTTTGTTCCGCCCAGCGGACAGCAGCAGTAGCAGCCCGGTGGGGTGGGGCGGCGTTACTTTGCCGGCGAGATGGGCCTCGGCCGGTTGCACTTTACCTCGGTCAGATGGAGGATTAGGGTTTCTTTTCCTTTTTCTTTTCAACCCGAAAAACATGAGATATACAACTAGCAACAGGCTCTGATACCAATGTAAAAAGTGCTAGATCGACTAGTGTAGATCATTGTCGGGTAGGATTGGGTACTGTGAGCGTTTACCTTTCACTTGGAGGAGGAATCCGCCGCAGTCGACATGGTGGAGGTGGCGACGGCGTGAGGTCGAGGAAGAGAGGTGGCGGCGGAGCTTCCCGTCGGCACTCGCACTAACCCTAATCGGTGGGTCGTCCGGTGGGGCGAGTGGCAGCTCGGGGCAACCTCGTACCGAGTGCCACTGGCCCCCACCACTCTATATAGTGCAGGCGACATGGGCCCACCAACCAGCGAGCGGTTGGGCGCCCCCGATCAGGGCGCGGACGAGGTCAAGGGGTCATGCCAGAGCCGTTGGGCTCTGGTGCGGTGGAGATCAATCCTAACAGGAGGATCTAAACGATGTGATGTTCAAGGAAGAAGCTCCGTCGTAGCAGGAGTCACCCCATTGGTTTGCAGCAGGGCCGAGCCGACAAAATCTGAGGCCCTGTGCGACAAAATAGCAATCCAAATAACTAAATACTTGAGGTCAGTAAATGGGACCCTATTTCATTAAAAAATATAATAATTAATGAAGAACTATAATTTATATATGCCTTAGATGTAGGGTTGAAAATGAAACGGAAACGGACGGAAACATGTTTTATCGTTTTTGTTCCCCTCTATCTTGTCGAAATCGAAAATGGAATCGGAAACCCCGGAAACGAATATGAAAACGGAAATCATTGGATATGGATACATAACGGATACGTAACGAATACGTTACAAAAACGGATATTTGCCACAACACAATGCGGTATAATACCTTGATTTGTAGACCGAAAGTCACACATAAATAAAATAATAATAAGATAAGATATATCACTTAACTTCGACAAGCGGCAATTCAGCATAAAGTAACACACATAGTTTAACGGCTGCGTGCACATAATTATACAAAGTGATTACGGTTAGAGTAATTAGTGGAGTTGATACGTGGCCAACCCCAATTTCATGTGTAAATGTAGGCCTACTAAATTCACGCCCTCTCTAGGTTATATTTTCGAAAACTTTCCGTATTTATTTTTCCGGAATTTCCTCTGCCGTTTCCCTTTCCGTCGGAAAGGGCTCCCTCGTTTTCTTTTTCGTTTCCGTTTATGATTTTCCCCGTTTCTGTTTCTTTTCCTCCAAATACCGCTTCATTTTCCGTATTTGGCTCTCCATTTCCCTTTTCTTCGAAAACAGCCCCTTTCATTTTACCCTACTTAGATGGGCATCTAAACTGAGAATTACTTGCTTGCGCTTGTATATTCTAAATTTGTGATAAAATCAGCTTAAAATTATTTTAAGAGGAAATATATTGTATAGCTTAAAACCGATCGGACCGGTGGTCTAACCGTAATGGTTTCCTATTTAGGTTTTAAAAGTAGGAAAATAGTTTCAGAATCCCAATATGTAGTGCATATTATAAGAATTATCCCATGACAGAAATATAATAACGCTATCTATGAAATTAAAATGTAACAAGCTATGTTTAAGACTTAGAACTAAAATTGAAACGTCTTAGCCATTAGTCGGAATAGCTAAAATCAGAGGGGGAAAAAACTAGATGTTGCCGCAAGGAAATCAGAGGAAAAAAATAAAAGATGCAGCAAGCAAGATTCAATACTGCCACCTCCAACTATACGTACCCAATCGAACGTAGTTGTGCACCATCACCAATCCGGCTGAAATACTTTTGTGATTATGTTCCCATATACAGACTATATAATACAGAGTCAGAAAATTTGGGCCCTCAAAACTTTGGGGCCCTGTGCGACCGCACCGGGCCGCACTCCTGCGGGCCCGGGTCTGGTTTGCAGTTGCCAAGGTGCACACAAATTCAAGGTACAACCAAAGTCGGTTCTTTGCAAATATGCGATCAGCATGGGGGCTAGCTCAAGACATCAAGTTCCGCGCGATAGAGAGTAACATGTATATTCTCCATTTTTTCTATTGGGAGACTAGGATGGACTAAAAAAGCTCTTTTGTTTGTTTGCCTGCAGCCAACCCTAAATATCGATGGAGATGGAACTACACCTGTTTGGTACCATCCAGGAAAGTGTAAGGTCACTTCTTCTCTACAATGGGTGACTTTACCATATTATTATCTCCCATCACACATAAATCACAGTTCATCAGTTCATCAGTTGCACACTTATGAAGCTAGCAGTTCACAAATTCAGACCTAGCTACTACGAATGGTAGTTCATAATGACATTCCCTAGCTACTATGAATGACAATTTATCATCACATGATAGTTCAACATACGGAGATCAAAGAGGGATTCGAGAAAGAGGAGATCAAAGGGGGTTCTTCTTCTTCACTTCACTTCTTCACTTGTTTTTCTTCTTCTCACATGGGCGTGTGGCTTCTGGCTTCCCACATTGCGTTTGCCCATCTGAGCCATTTCTCCTTCCAGACTTCATTGTCACCTGCCTCCACGCCATGGCCGGTCTCAATTTCATCAAAAGTGACAACCTCTTCGAAGAAGTCATCTTCACCCCAACCTAGGATCTAGTGTGAAGAATCCAGCAAGCAAGAAGTAGCTTCACTTGCGTGTCAAAAGTGTGGAACGATTTCAAGTCAAGGATCTTGAACCTGTTCTTCAATGCAGCAAAGGCCTTCTCAATGGTGACTCTAAGGCTTGAGTATTTCAAATTGAACAATTTTTTCACGTTCTGAGGGCGGTTCCTTGCAGTAAATTCGTTGAAGTGGTACCTTGTTTCCTGAAGGGAGGTAGAATACCAGATCGGCATGCATATCTAGCATCTCCAAGGTAGAACTTACCCTCAAGGATTTGCAACCCATCAGGCCTTGGCAAACTGTCGGACAAGATACTTTAAATCATGAGCTGAACTCTACTAGCCAGCAAACACGTATACGTATGTGAACCTCATTTCGAAATCCACAGCTGCTAGCACGTTCTGGCTGGTGTAGTGCTTCCTCCCACGGAATGTTGCATATATTGACCTCGGTACCTTTGCAGTCCCAAGAGTACCATCAATATAGCCCCGATGCAACCCTGTCAAATAATTAGTATACAATCATGTTTCTAACAGTACCACACATCTCATAAGAAGAATGCACATGATTTTCTAGTCACCCTGAAATACGGGAACCACCTGTAGCTGTTCTTAATCTTGGGTGGTGTGTTGTTTGATGCTGTCTTGATCATTTCACTTTATGAGCTCCCCAACTGCATACAACACCTGCTGGAAGTACCGATAGATAGTCTCTGTGGATCGCCTGAATGTGCTATGTATGACTCTGAACCTCTGGTTATGACCCACGACATGAAGAAACATTGCGACTTGTTCTTCAATAGATGTGTGTATCCTATCAATCAGCAGTCCTCTCTTCCTGAACGTTTTCACAAATGCATAGAAAGGGGCTCTTCTCATCTGAAGCATCTGGCTAGCCTCTACATCATTGCAGTTGTAGATGTAGTTTAGGTTGGCCATCCTCTCCTGGTCTCGTTGTAACATAGGATCGTACATGACATGATGAAAAGCAGAACGCCTAACTGCTCTCTTGTGCATCATCAAGGTCCAGGCTTGAATGTAAATAATGAGTGTTGCGCCGTGATGCACAATCTGGAGCTCGTATGTCTACTCAAACAAGATCTAAGCATTACAAACGGCCTTATCGAACCCAACTAATTCTACCAACATGAATCTAACACTACAATAGAGCAGAGGAGTTTCCCCTTAGCTCTATCATGGCAGACGATGGAAAAGGCTGGAAGTCGGAGAAGATGTGCACAGGCTCCGCAGCGGCTGGACACGACGACCCTGGTACGACGCTGGAGACCGAAGCGAGGAGATCCTCGTCTAGAGCACGACCAGGTGCAGATGCGCAAGTGCAGATCTGGGTCGCCGCAGCCGCCGCTGGTGTGAAAATTGGGGAACGGGAAATTTCGCGAGGGGGCTAATGAAGAGGGTAACCGAAGAGGGAGGTTACCCCTACCTTTGCCGCGCAATGCCGCTCGGATTTCGCCTTCTCCCGCCATGCCGCGGCCGAGCGCCCACGTGAACAGCGTTATCGATTTTCGTCGCGCACAAGCATGTCCCGTGGAAAAACGGTCAAACTGAACGTTCCGCCGAGTCTATCCCGTAGATGCTTTAAGATCCGTGCTATGCAACAACGTGGAGAGGAACGGGCATCCAAAAGCCAAAGGATCCCAGCTACCGAACGTGCCCTGTGTGATTTCCCATTTTTAATTCCAGCTTGTGATTGTGATGTGACTGATCTGATTTTCCTCTTTTTTTTTAAATTCAGGTCAAAGCTTTAGCGTAGACGTGATAGGGTCAGCAAACCCGGCCATTGACTTCTGACACTGCCGTCGCTCTCGCCTCTCGCGGTGTCTACAGTCTCTCTGCCATCCCAGAATCAAACACCTCCATGGTTGCCGCCTGCCCGCCCACCACCACAGACGGAGGCATCTGCTCCCACCATTTGACCGCACGGCTCCCACTCTCCGCTCCGGCGGGGTCGACTATCTCCGTCTCGCCGGTCGCCGGCGGCTTTTGCTGATATCGCCGGCGGCGGCGCTGGCCTGGCTTGCTATGGACAGGTATGTGTTGTGAGAGAACAGATTGTGGGCTTGCTCTGCGTGTGGGGCGATTTGGTTGGTGTTTCGATTTGTGCGGGCATCTTGGCGGCTTATCTTGTTCTATTTTAGTGGTATAGATCTTACTGAAGTAAATTTAATACTAATAAGTTAACTGCTATCATCCAACTTTCATACACTCATCACGAGCATTGTGGAGTCATGTTTACTGTGCATAAACTGATGGTTAGATAACATCTATTCATGCAGATGCAGTAAATTCCAAAAAGTATGCTATCTAGATTTATAATTCCATTTCTTTTATACTTAGTCTAGCAACAAAAAGGTAAGAACCCATATTTGCAGTTCTTTTAAACTAGAAATGATCACAATTCATAACGGAAAGGAACATATACCTATTAACATAACAAATTCTAGGGTAGATAGCAAATTTGGGGCAACTTGTTCATACTCGACGTTTCACGAGTTCTGAAAATGCAAGAAAGGATACTAAATCTCGTCGTTAACTGAATTCATATTAGAAAGATTCAGAACAAATGATTCAGAGTAAAGTAAAGGTACACGAAATTTTGGCAAAAGAGACCACCTTACCCAATTCATTGACAAAAAGGACCACCTACGAATCAAATTGGCAAAAAAGACCACCTCCGGCGTGGCGGCACGGCCCCCAGGTGACACGTGGCAAGATGCCGCCGGGAGCGGTGGCGGCAGGGCATGCCGCCTGTGCCTGTGGCGGCACGTTAGCAGCCGCCGCTTCTCCGTCCGTCGCCGTTTGGTCCTGCGGGCCATGCCGCCCCTGGCTCCGGCGGTAGGGTGACGTGGCGCGTGCCTCCACTGCTGGTGGCGGCAGGGCCCGCCACTACGCACGCGCTTGCCCTGGCTCCGGCGCGTGGCGAGGTGCCGCCCCAGGCACCGGCGGCAGGTCCTGCTAGTCAACGCACGCATGGGTTCAGTAGTGTGCTGGTAGTACAGCGCAGATGCATAGCTATTGAATTTGATAGTCTGTCCATCTGATCCAAATGATGCTTGGGAGCACACACAACATCCAAGAAAACAGGAACCGGAGCAAATTAGGAGAGAAACAAAGAATCCATGTGAAAACAAGACTGTCCATGTGGCAGTAAAACTATCCCAAGTTGACAAAATTACTGCCCCCACCGCTGCAAGCAATGCAACAGCAGATGTAGGTAGCTCCACACCCCTTCAAGAGGAGCAGCATGCAGGAGACAGTACGAGAGGGGCCTGCCGCCGGTGCATGGGGCGGCACCTCGCCACGCGCCGGAGCCAGGGGCAAGCGCGTGCGTAGTGGCGGGCCCTGCCGCCACCAGCAGTGGAGGCACGCGTCACTTCAGCCTGCCGCCAGAGCCAGGGGCGGCATGGCCCGCAGGACCAAACGGCGATGGACGGAGAAGCGTCGGCAGCCCTGCCGCCACCGCTCCCGGCGGCATCTTGCCACGTGTCACCTGGGGGCTCTGCCGCCACGCCGGAGGTGGTCTTTTTTGCCAATTTGATTCGCAAGTGGTCCTTTTTGTCAATGAATTGGGCAGGGTGGTCTCTTTTGCCAAAATTTCAAGGTACACGGCGAATAACCTTATTTATGAAAAGTTTCAAACTAGTAAAGTATATCTCTAGGATAAAGAAGAATAAAAGTGGGCTAAGGAGCCTTGATAGGAAATTTCCAACCAATCATGTACTTAAGTCTGCGAGTTTTCAAAAGTACAAAAACATATACATATGTCTGTTTTCAAGGCACAAAGAGTTCTTGATTAAGATTCACTGACATTACTACGAGGACTTTCTGTTTCTTTCTATTGAGATGAAAAGGGAGAAATATTTCTAGTCACAGCCTGCATAAGTTAGAACAAATTGGAACCATCAATTGGAATTCTTTTTTTAATTGCAGTAATGAATGACTGTTAAATAGGTATTCGTGTATAGGTAAACTCCAGGTCCAAACATCATTATTATCTAAAGACTGAGACCTACTACTATTGGAATCGTTCCAATAAATAACATGGTCCTCTTTACATAATTAAAATATCCTTTCATGCTATACATACCTGTCTATGTACCATGATTTCATGTCTGTTATGTTTGCGCCATTTGGAGAGCAATTGATTCTGATAGGAATTGCAGGTTGACATGTGCATTTAGAGGACATTATTTTCCTGATTATTTTTGTTAGTTTTTAGATTGGGTGATGTGCTTTTCTAGCATTCTTGTACATTTGAGTTGGTAAATGATTCTTGTGGTTGTTATTCTTATTCAGCATGGTACCCATCTTTATTAATGATGCATGTCTATATTGCCAGGTATTAGCTTTGTCGTGCTGAATCTTGGGGTTGCATTTGCTATGAATTGGGCATTTGTCAGATAATCCATCAAACTTCCAACAGATGGTGAGCGTCTTAGCAGGGGTGATCACATCTGTCATCAGCAAGCTCACTGCCCTGCTTGGGGAGGAGTACGCAAAGCTGAAGGGTGTGCACAGGGAGGTGGAGTTCATGAAAGATGAGCTGAGCAGCATGAACGCACTCCTTCACAGGTTTGCAGAGGTAGACTGCGATCTTGATGTGCAGACGAAGGAATGGAGTAGCCAAGTCAGGGAGATGTCTTATGACATCGAGGATTGCATTGACGACTTTATGAAAAGCCTTGGTCAAACTGAGATGGCCAAGTCTGCAGGGCTTGTCCAAAGTGTAGTCCAGCAGCTCAAGGCAGTGAGGGTGCGCCATCAAATCTCCAGCCAAATCCAGGGGCTTAAGGCACGTGTTGAAGATGCAAGCAAGCGGCGTATGAGGTATAAGATCGATGAGCGCACCTTCGAGCCTAGCATCTTAAGGGCCATCGACCGTCGTTTGCCTTCGCTCTATGCTGAACAGGATGAACTTGTCGATATTGACCAGCCAAGAGATGAGCTCATCAAGTGCCTAATGGAGGGGGTGGGTTCATCGGTGCAGAAACTAAAGGTCATATCTATTGCGGGTCCTGGAGGCCTCGGTAAAACTACCCTTGCGAATGAGGTGTACCGTAAACTGGAAGGCCAGTTCCAGTGTCGAGCTTTTGTTTCTTTGTCACAGCAACCAGATGTGAATAAGATCTTAAGAAATATACTCTCTCAAGTCTGCCAGCAGGAGCTTCCTAGCACAGATATATGGGACGAGGGGAAGCTCATCGATGCAATCAGAGAAGTTTTAAAGAACAAGAGGTACATTCATGAACTTTGAATGGGAATTTGGCTGTTCGTACTGCATCATCTTGTCTTCAATACCGTAGCTATTCTGATAGTACTTTCTATTGCTGTTGAATTAAATTAAATAGATGCTTTCATTACATTCTGAATGTATGCACTTGTGAATAGTGCTTTGGTTCACAATTTGTGTAGCTATGTTTCTAGAGGGCTTAAAGACTTCCTTTAAATATCAGAACCCCCTAAATAAATTCAACTTTCCGTGGTTTGGCTGCTGAACCATCGGGGAAGGGGATAGTTGCTGTCATAATAATATGTACCTAGCCTGAAGCAGTAGACGATTTTCATGATTTACTAACATATGATGACAAGGAAATATTCCGTTTTATATTTATTTGCTTGTACTATTTGTGATTCCTTATTCATGAGAGATTTGCAAAACATGCACTTTGTAGGTACTTAGTCATCATTGATGATGTATGGAGTACTCAAGCATGGAAGATTATCAAATGTTCTTTTTTTTGAATGATCTGGGAAGCAGAATAATGACGACAACACGTAGTATTAAGAGATATAATAGATGCCCCCCGTAGGGGGTCTCACAGAGATTTGAGATACTGGACCGTCAGATCTACCCATCTTTGCATCTCATCCATTTATTTGTGGGCAGAAAGCGAGCACCCCGATTGGCCCTCCCGCTAGCTAACCCCATGCAACGGCCATGTGCTACCCGCCAGAGTCTGCGCGAGGGCCCCACTGCCTTCTGGGTCCACACGCCAGTCACCATGGGTAGATTTCGTTCGGTCGGCTTGTCTTGAGGTCGTGGAAAAGATCTCCGCCCGCGAGGATAGATTGGGTATTTCCTCGCGCAAGGATCGGGTGAGACAAAACTGCCACCCATGGTCCAGAACCCTAACTAATCTTCCCCCAATCCGCTCTCGTTGCTCCTCCCCCAATCTCTTCCTTCTTTCGCCGCCGCCACCCAGGCCCCGTTCCCCGCCGTCGCCTCCCCATTCCCCGCTCCTCGCCGTGGCCGGGGCCTCCTCTTCAGCGAGCCGCTGTCGCCTGCATCCTCCCTCTCTGGGTCATCAAGGCCGACAAGCGGCTCTGGCTGGCACGGCCGCACTCGCCTCTTCTTCGTCGGCTCCGGCGAGGCAGGGCCATGAGTGTTGGCCACGCTCCTCGTCTTAGTCGGCTCCGGCGCGACAGGGCCATGGCTGTCGGCCACGGCCTTCCTCGGAGGTGCGATGGCCGTGCCTCGTGGCGTTGCCACCACCGGCAATAGGGCAGGTGGTTTTTAATACCGAGAGCACATGCGAAACGGCGAGGTCGCAGGGGTCGCGCGGCCTGGAGAAGGGACCTGACAAGAACTAGCAGGCGGGGATCTGCTGTTGTGAGATGAGGGAGGAGAAGGTGGGGCGGCAGAGGTGGTCGTCTCACGGCTTTGTTTCCGGGTCGTGGTGGCTTCTCCGTCACCGGCTTCGCTCCATCTGCAGCATCTGGCCGAGCTTCGCCTCCTCCACCCCACCTTCTGCCCCGTCCGAGCGAGAGGACGAGCAGAGGCTGCCTCTCTTCAATCCCGCGGCCACCACAACATCCTCATCCTCCTCTCGCGGTTTCTTTCTCTCCCTTCTCGTTCTCGGCAAGGCCACCATCCCGCGAGATCGATCTACTTTGAATGGCCACTATGGAGTCGCTGGCCAGGCTTGCACCTCTTCCCTCGGCAAGGTGTGTTATATCCCAATGTAACATCCCAAGAGTAACACCCTAGATCATTTTTACCTTTCTTGCATTTTGTTATCATATCATCATGTTGCATTCATGCATATCACCACCTTTGGCTTTTATAAAATTGCATTTGGTTTTGGTTGTGTTTTCGTTTGCTTGCTTGGTCTTCTTCTACCTCTCTCTTTCATCCCCTTCCTCTTGTGATGTTCCAAGAAAAGCTAACATGCCAACCTTCCACCACTTGACCTATATTTCAAATAGGCCATGCCAAATATCTTATATGGTTACTATAAACCTACCTCTCCTCTCTATTTTGCAATGCACATGTTTTATGATCTTGAGATGGTTTACCTTCTCAAATGGTTGAGCCATTAAGGTTTACCAAATATTTTATCTTCTCTTTATTTCTCTATGTCCCACTCTTCTTCTTTTTCTTCTATTTTCTCAAGCCTACCATAGTTGGTATACAAGGCTGAGACTTCTCTGAATTCAAAAGTCCTTTTCAAATTTCAAATTCTACTCTTCCCTAAATTTCAGAAAAGGATTTTGAAAAGAGAAAGAAATAAAAACAGAAAATAGGAAAAAGAAATAAAAAGAAAAAGCTAACCTTACCACCAGCTAACCTAACTAACCCATCAGCCCAGCCTACACTAACCATGCAAACAGCCCAGCCCAGTTTTCTAACGTGGAGAGAAAAACTCCCTGTACCTCTTCTTCCTTGTACGAACACCTTCCTCACCACATGATCATCTCAACCTTCTTGGATGCAAGCCACCTGCCCCTCTTCCCCTCCTTTATACAACAGGACACCGAGCCAAAACCCTAGCCCGCTCTTCCTCGCTCGCGCCGCGCCGCACCATCGTTCCCCACCTTGTTGTTTCTTCCTCTGTGAGTTGAGAGGGTTTTGTCCGAAGCTTCCGCCGTCCGCCGCCGTCACCATGGCCTCCGACGAGCCCACCTGAGCTGGGGAATCGGTTCCTCTCTTCCTCCTCTACGTCCTGGACGTCGTCACGGGTCCGGAGACGCCAAGTACAGCTCGCCTTCTCCACCATCTGCTTCATCTACCCCCGGCCTCTCCTTCGTCCTCGTCGCCGGCAGCCCCTCCTCCTCGTCTCCGACCACCCCTGGGTGAGAAGCACTTCCTCTCCTCTCCCCTGCATGCCACAGCATCCTTGGTTCGAGGCAGAAACGAGAGGAAGAACGAGATCGTTTCGAAATCAAAAACAGAAAGTTCCAGTTTTGCTGTTTCACGGTACTGACTTCCGACGAGTCCCGCCGGCGAACCACTCCACCTCAGCACAAGTTACTTGTATCCTTAGATGCACAAAATCACAGGCTTCGTTTTTATATTTTAATCTCCCAAAACGGTGCAGTATTCGCGACGCCATCGTCGTTCAAAGTCAGCACAAAAATCTGTTGACAGTTTTGCTGTTCGTCGACCGTGTCGTGGTTCCATTTTCCGGCGAGCCTCGCTGCCACTACAGTGCTCCGTTTTCGCGCAAACTTGTTCCATTCGAGTAATGTAACATCCCTCTCACTCAACTCGTCAAAAACCTCGCCCAGAACCGCCCATGCTACTCACCATCCTCGTTCAAAGTCGGGCCAGAAAACAGATTCAGTTTTCAGTTTCAGAACCGCTGTTTCGTCGTCTCGTTTCCCGGCGAGTTTCTCCGGCGCCACCGTGCTCCGTTTTCCACCATTTCGGTGAAATTAAAGTCAGGGAACTTTCCCCTTACTCAAACCGTCGAGATACACCCAGTTTCGTCAGCCAGTTCTTCGCCATCGTCGACCAAAGTCGCGACCAGCAACTGTCCTGTTTTCAGTTAGCAAGTGTTCAATATTCAGTTAACCTCGGCTCCTCGCCTTACCTTATCTGAAGTCTGTATGTGTTCAAATCCGGAACTGCAGCGCAGTGGCTGCAGCCTTGCCCATCTGCCGCGCCGGCCCGTGTTCGACTCCTCGCGGCGCAGGGATTAAACCACCTTTATACTCTACCAAATTCGGAAATCCTTTTCCTTTTCTTTTTCCTAAATTTGAATACTGCCTAATCTTCAAACATTTAATTTTTGCACTTTTCGAATTCCAAATTCAACAAATGATATATCCATTTTCATCAGAAAAGTGAGAGGATTTCAAATCTTGCATTCTCATGCATCATTGGCATCATCTTTGAATTGTCCAAACTAAAACTTGCAAATTCAATTAAGGTATATATGAGGGTGCTTATCATCTCATGCTTAAACCACCTTTATACTCTACCAAATTCGGAAATCCTTTTCCTTTTCTTTTTCCTAAATTTGAATACTGCCTAATCTTCAAACATTTAATTTTTGCACTTTTCGAATTCCAAATTCAACAAATGATATATCCATTTTCATCAGAAAAGTGAGAGGATTTCAAATCTTGCATTCTCATGCATCATTGGCATCATCTTTGAATTGTCCAAACTAAAACTTGCAAATTCAATTAAGGTATACATGAGGGTGCTTATCATCTCATGTGAAATATGAGCACCCCACTTAATTTTGCCTTGCACCAACCATCTTGCCATGTCATCATGCATCGTATTGCGCATTGCACTTGTATTGATTTATGCTATATCTTCCTTGTATGTGCTTTTGGTTCTTCTCGAGTAGACGCCGACGCAGAGCAGTACGAGCAGGAGTACGAGTTCCCCCTGGAGGATCGTGTCGGTGCTTCTACCTCTGATCTGACAGGCGAGCCCACCCCTTCACCTATTTTACTTTTACATGCTCTTTTGATCTATTGCTATCCTTATGTTGCGATTCTGTTGTGTCACGTGTCCTATCCACCTGTTACCTATATGTCCGAGATACACCTCCTCGCCCTACATATTGTTTGATGTTTGCCAGCTTTGCGAGTCGTAGGCGAGTTTAGGGTTTTTGTTGATATCTCGAAATGTTCGGGATATCTTGTTGGGATGTTGACACATGTACTACCTTTTGAAAATGACGATGATAACTTTTGCTACAACTTAAAATTGCTAAGGGATATAATATGCAGAGGCATCTGTGAGCCCCTTTGCGAAAGCATCGGAACTTTGACTTGCTAATGTCCCCTAGGACCCGAGTTCTTGTTATCTCGTTTCTAAGACTGAGCGCGCTAACCACTCGTGGGAGGTTTTATCGGGACCCCCCATCACCCATTACCATTTCTCAAGTTTGTTGAAAAGGGGGCCACAACCTTGGTTTTATTTGCCTATGCCATGTATGCCATGTATGTCATGCTTTACTTACTGTTGCCTTCGGGTGTTTACTTCCTGTTGCCTTCGGGTGTTTATATTCTGTACTGTACCTTGCGGGACGTTTAGCGAAGCGTGTGGTTCGCACGCCTAGCCGCCGGCGCAAACCTCTGAGTCCGTCTTGGAGTACGGCCGAACTTCGTTACGGGTAGCTTAGGCGGGTGGCCCCCCTAGACTTTCTTGTTGATTTGGGAACGGTCTTGTTGTGAGACTCCGCACTTGCTATGCGGGTTCGAGCATGCGTGTATGGTAACATTGGTGCACCCCTCCAGGGTAAATCTTATCGATAAGCCGTGTCCGCGGTTATGGACGACTTGGAGCTGTTTAACTCGATCATAGAACAACTTACACCTAAAGTTGTCGTTAATAACTTGCTAATTACTTGCGTAGTAAGTTAGCCCTATTATAATGGAATGGATATAAAATTGTCAACTGTGTGAGTGCCTTGTTAGTACCTCTTGGCTAAGGGGGATCGCATTGGCTGGGTTGTTGATTGCAGAGTATAAAACTGCTAGAATATGCGCTCTCTCACCTTCTCTATTAGACGGATGTTGTAGCGTGTCTCTATTGGTTAGTTGCTTTGCTGCCGCTAAACTCCACCATAAAGCCGGGCGAAGTTTACACCGCCCACCAGCGAGCATAGCTGGTCTTGTCTCGCAAGTACGTGCCATTCGGTACTTACCCTCGTTTTTCTTCCTCTTTTTCCGGAGTAGACATTATAGCTGCAGTGTGCTGTATGAGTGCAGGTACGCTTTGTGTGTAATTAACTACTGACATTATCTAAATTGTGCCATAACGACATGAATCATCTTTGTTCTTGCAGGAAAAGCACTACAAATCAAGGATTGACCGGGAAGTGATCAAGGAGAGTGCTCTCGGGCTATACATGTTGATGCCGTCGCTTGGCTCTGATGGTTGCTGCTGTCGTTGCCGGGCGGTCGGTCGATTCACCAGTGTTGCACCGCCACCGAGAATGCGTAGAGGTGTGTCATCCACGAGCAAGCCCCATGGCTTGTAGAGGTGAAGGATAACTGTGCAAAAGATATGAGCCATGAGCTGATGACAAATATAATTTTCTTACCATATTTTTAAGGTTGAAAAGCACATATATAATATCATTTCAATTTTGCTCCCTGATCTGTGTGTGTAGAATTTTGTATGTACTTCATTTTGCAACTTGAGGAATCCAGACAGTTTGGTTAGCTCATAAACAGTATACAATGCTACAATGTCATATTGTCTGTTGAAACATAGAATTATCCATATGCACTTATAATTTTATCATGTACTGGAAGCTCTTCCGTCTTTTTTTTTTCAAACAACTGAGATCAAGGAAGAGACATATTTACTATCAAGTACGGGTTTACGTAAAAGCTCATGAGAAGAAGATTTCCTTTTCTTGGAGATGGATGTTTCCTCTTTGGCAAAATAATTGTATTGTTCATGTCTTCTTTTTGGATGTAGGTATTTTAATTTCATCTCTATTGCTCTCCAATTGACAGAGTTGAAGCTATAGGGCAGTTCGCCACATTCTCGATATCTCCTTCACCACCTGCTTCTGTTGTGTGTTGTATACAGGTATCTACCAACTACCATATCGACTTCATGTATTGCTGCTTGTGGTTATGGACATTAAAGTAACCCTTTCATTCTTTTCTTATTTGTTATTGTGCTGCTATAACTAGGTGTCTTCTCTAAGGTTTTCAGTTGTAATTTTGGTTACTTTCAAGCGTTGAAGCAAGATGAGAATAGGTAAGAACCACGTTTTTTAGGGTCTGTTTGGATGGCAGCCGGGAGCTTCCCTGCCAATTTTTTGGCGTTGACTACGGGCGTGGGCACACATTTGGATTGATGCCAAATTTTCGGATCTAGCCAATATTTTGGTAACCCTGTTCATTTTTCACGCCACGCTGCGGGCGAGCCGTTGGTGGCGAAAACCTCCGCCAAATAATTAGCGAGCCCCGATTTGGTAGGACATGCACAGGCATAATCCAAACATACCCTTAATATCTCTTCTAAAAGGGCACTTCAGTGAGCTACCCTTTTAGATGGCCAGACATGGGTGCTCTCAGGGATTTTCTGTAAGCATACAGATCTTGCAGAATGTAATCTAATTGTTTTCCTCTAATTTTTTGTTTCAAATTTGATAGGTTTACTTCTAGGTTCAGATCTTCCGCTCACAATATTTGCTCCTTGCAGGCAGCATACATTGTGTAATTTCACATGTCTTTGCTAAATTGTCAATAAAGGTTTCTTTTCCTTTATATTATTATACTCTGAAAATACGAATAAAGAATTATTTTTTTGTGATGGTAAAATGTCAGTTTAAAATCATTTTAAAGCTACCACATACAGCATGGAGCAAATCAGTATTGTGCCTTTTGAGATACAGAACTGCAATTTGGCGTGTGCGTTCCAGTACCATACTCTAATTTTGGGTTCTACATTTTTATGCGTAAAAGTATCGATGTAATTCGTTATGTTGTATCACTAATACCACCTGGGACTTCTATAACTTTGGGTATCTGTAGCATAAATATCTGGTTGTGGGCTGAGGTTCATCTATGCTTCATCATTATCATGGCCAGGTTAGTTCGTAATCTTGGTCTTTGTATTTATAGGTTGGTGGCTTTCTCCATGTCATTTTTGTCATGGGTGGTATTTACCATTGCTAAATTTCTACGTTTATCCAGACCCCCCCTCCCCTCCCCCTGAAGTTCTTTGATCCATACTTGCATTGGTCTTGCACATACAACATGTTCTATGAAAGGATATGTCTAAAGAAAATCAATTTTGCGTCTTTCATGAATTATTGCTGGTGATGGAAGAGGAGATAGACTTAGGAAATGAGCAATTGTTGCATGTCTTATGTAGGATGTAAAGTATCTCTATGGTTGAGTTTAAATTATAACTTGTAAGTTCACTTTTGTTGTGAGGGCTGAACATTTGTTACCGAGTCCACTTGTTTCCAAAAATGCTCCCACTTCAGTTTACTAAAGAATGTTTTCATCTTAAATTAGAACACGGGAGAAAGTGGCAGAAGCATATTTTTCTATGGAGATATGCAGCAGAAAACAGAGATCAAATTTTACCTAGCAACTACATGGACAAGAGCATGCATTATATGAAAGGTATAGTCTTGAAGCTTGCATTGAATCCAGAAAAGACCTTAACTTTGGACAGTTTAGCCATAAGTGAGGTGTATTGAATCATGAGTTGGTTCATTGCTGCGCGATGGAACATTGAGATAAAAGCTCGAGCCTTTTAATGGGACCTTTTTAATAAAAATATGAGCTTTGCCACATACCCGGTTATCAATGTTTTATTATTCACCATTCAGGTACCTTCACATCTTGAAGACATTCTGTTAAGATTGCTATTTCAGTGCAGTAAATTTCAGGTGGGGTCATGCAATCTATGCATATTTTCATGTTATTAAATATAAAAAATTGTTTGTATTTTGTTTAGCATCTTATTAAATAAATTATGTAATGAGTTGTCTCCTTTACTCACCGTGCTTTGTCCCATTCCTTTTCTTAACAACCTGCTGACCAGATTTGTCAAGGAGGTGGAAATACTGACGGTGGTCTCATTAGGCTTTTTGATTTAGCCTGAACCGAATGATTATATCCAATGTAAGGTACCACCTACACTAACTGCTATACACATATAATTCTGTATCATGGTCTACTATACAATTTTCTTAATTTATTTTTCGCTTGAAATTGTTATGTAATTTCATTTTATGGCAAAGGTTATAATCCTCAACTTATTTATTTGTTCAGTGGTGTACTGGTGTTTAATTTTTGTGATACCCATAATCTGCAGGTTGGAGGGCCCTCTGCATTGTAAAGGCCATACGGGCAAACATACAGATTGTAGATTTTCCTCTACTTCTTCTTTAGTGGTAACTACCTTTGTCTTTGCTTCATCTCTGTAATGTTGTTTACACTTTGTAGATTACTCATTTCCATTCTATTATTCCTAACTGTTATGTTCAGGTAAAGGATGTTTCTCCTCTATTCACATCCTAGGGCAATTAATTTGTTTTACAGATAATGACTATTAGTTGGGCCATACGAAGCACCAGTTTTTACTCTGGATGCCATGTAAGTGAAATATAGTGTGCTTTCTATAATTTGGTTTTTGATTTATCGTTCCAGTTTTGTGCATGTTTTCCTTCATATTGAAAACTGCATGATATTTTGTAGCTTCTTTAGCAAGAGTATTCTCTGGATATACTGCCCATAAGAAAATGTACTTTCTATTGATTAGCGCTTAAGGAAACCATGGCTGTCCTCAAGGAAAACATTAATGAAGACGGTGAGTCTCCTGGACTCCTGCCTACATAAGTAAATGAAGAAGCAAACTATTTTGCTCTTTTATTGTATAAATTGGTTTGCAAGATAGTGATTTGTCACCAATAGGATGACCACTAATTTAGAGTTTAGACCGTCATGTCTGCACTACTTGCTAACCTTACGGAGCAGCATCAGGAACTTATTTTAGTGATAATCCAAACATGTACAAATATGTTTTCAGTTCTTAATTAATCATACAGTTTTGGTTAGTGTGATTATCCTGAATATACTATTCCGAGTATGGTAAAAGTAAGTAGTTCTCTATTTCAAAAAATAAGCTCGGAAGATCATCCCCATTTTTTTTGTCTAATTTTTATGCAGAGTTTGAGAGCTTCACACAGAAACAAGCATAAAAAAGGCTTCAGGTTTTGGGAGCAGCACACGGAAACAAGCATCAAGAGCACTTCTTTGTACTGCTAATCCTAACATGTAGAACTTTGTTTTCAGTTGCTTTACCATGTAATTTTCATTTGTTTGATCACCCTAAATATATTGTTCTGCATATGGTTGTTCTGCATATGGCGTAAATAAGTAGTCCTCTATCTTGAAAAGTAAGCATAGAAGGTCATCCCTGTTCTCTTTTGTCCATGGAATAACGCACGAGTGGTGTATGTGTAACAGATAGGCACTATGTTTTTGTCTAAACCAAATGAATAGAAAGGATTAACGAGAAAACGAATGCTGAAAGCTTTGGTGATTCGTCTCGGGACAGACCTGACAGCATGGCGACAGCATCCGGAAACGCTCACTCTCCAGTAGCTTATTGTTGATAATGAGCCAAGCCGCCAAGCTGGGAGTCAGAGACTCGGAGTAGTTGAAGAAAATCTGCTCCTTTTTTACCTTCCGCTGCACATAATTGGAAGTGTTGTGGGCTTGCCTGGTGCCGCTTGATTCTTCAACTCTGACTACCGGTACTTGCATGGGTAGTAAAGGAAGATGCAGTGTCCACGACCCCGTGTCGATCAGGGCTGGCCGTAGCTAAATTTGGGAGGAGGGGAGCTGGTCGTCTCAGAAAAGGGGATCTGGAGTTCTGGACAGATACTCTACATGGGACTATGAAAGAGAGACCCTACACCTACATCTGAGTGGCCATCTTGGAAGGTTGGATGTCGGTTTCTGCCTCTGTATGCTCCTAGGCCATGTGTAAGATGAGTATGTGATTAGTGACCTCTACATAAACTAAAGGGAAAGTTGGCTCCTTAATTTCTGTACATAAATTAGAAGTGTAATGAATGTTAGTTCACGGCGTCACTTTATTTGCAACAAAGATGACTTCTGTTATTTACCTGATTAGCCTACGTAAGTAGGACCAGTTTTCCATCTAAGGGCAAGTATAATAGGGTGACACGAGTCTTTCCTTACAGTTGTCATGTTAGATTTTTTGCTTAGTTATAGAAAAGAGATTAAATAAAATCCATATTGCAAGTGTATGTATTCCTAAGATATTTATTGTGCAAATTTGGTTAGAGCTCTAATGTATATATTCCGAAGAAAATCCATATTACAACTATACACTGATTGACTGATTCATAGAAAATATATTACTTAGGTACTTCGAGTCTCAACCAAAAAAATTCTTTGAAGTTGATTTTTTATCTTTTGATAATGAAATCATATTGTATGATGCGACTCTTGCTATACTACCCACCTTGAGCTACTCCTAAATATCATCCGTTTGTATAGATGCTAACAATAGTGTTTTGCCCCAGCTTATTATCCATCTATTCGTATAGATGCTAACATAGTGTTTTTCCTCAACTTATTATCGAGTCCATTACAAAACAATAATTAGTGCGAAATACCGGGGTCGCGCGCCAAGGCGCGCATCAAAATCTAGTTGATATAGCCAAGTCATGCTGCTCTCCTCACCAGGATTGTGTCTATGAAATAAAGCCTCTTACGACAGCTAACTCTAAGAGTTTATTTGCTAAGAGAATATTTGGTTCAGGAGATATATGTCCTCAGTTGGAAGAAATTTCCTCGGAAATATTGAAAAAATGTGCTGGTTCACCTTTAGCGATTCTTACAATAGCAAGCTTATTGGTTAATAAAGATGGCACAAATGAAGAATGGGAGCGGGTGTATAAATCGATCGGTTCTACACAGGAAAGGGACCCTGATGTAGAAGAAATGAGAAGGATATTATCTCTTAGCTATGATGATCTTCCCTACCATTTGAAGACATGTTTACTGTATCTAAGTATATTTCCGGAGGATTATGAGATTGAGAGGGATCAATTGGTAAGGAGGTGGATTGCTGAAGGATTTATTTTTAGTGATAGGGGACAAGATTTGGAGGAAATAGGAGTGCGTTATTTTTGTTAGATATGTATAGACCCCTTTTCCCTTTTTCCTTGTATATCCCCGGTGTATAAGGGGTTTCCTGCACACTACACACATGTATATGTACTGGCCTTCGGCCCCCTAGAGAAGATAGTTGCTCATTTCTCTATCATGGTATCAGAGCACAGGCTCTGCTCTCCTTCCCGCGCGTTGCAGCTCCGCGTATAGCCCACCATCGCCGCTGTCCCTGTGCTGGACGTGCCGTCGCCGTCCCCGTGCTCGTCGCCGTTCCCGTTCTGGCCGCGCCGCCGCCTCCCCCGTGCTGGACGCGCCGCAGCCGTCCCCGGCCGCCCGGCTCTGGCTCGCCTCCGTCCCGTGCTCGCCGGCCGCGCCACGGCCTGCTGCCCAGCCGCCGCCGTCCCTGGTGGCCTGCTTCTCCGGCCGCCGACTCCCCCGTCTCCGGCCGACCTGCTGCTCCGGCCGCCGCCCCGTCCCTGGTGGCCTGCTGCTTGAGCAGCTGCTGCCTCCCGCAGCCCCGTTCGTGCTGGTGAGCAGCTGCCGCATCGGGCTGGTGAGAGCTGAGATCCATATTCTCTCTCCTTTGATTTGCAAAAAAAAAAAACAGTCAGCATGGCGTCGTCGTCTACAGGCTATGTTAGCATTCCTCGGTGCCCGGTGATATTTGATGGCACTAACTATGGGGAGTTTGCTAGCTTCATGCGCATAAATATGCGCGGTCTTTGTCTTTGGGGCGTTCTTACCGGCGAGGTCCCCTGTCCGCCGCGCCCCATTGCTCCTGTGCCACCTACCCCGCCGCCTGTGCCACAGGCCCTTGCTGCTGATGCTCCACAGACTGCCAAGGATGCGGCCAGGCTGCCGAAACCATTGCTGATGAAGCATATGAGCAGCAGGTACTTGATTATTCAGAGGCGCTTGGTTCCTACCGAGAGAGTCTGGCTGTCTTTACTCAGTGGTGTGATGAGGATGCGAGGGCTGCTACTGTTCTCTCCCAGAGTGTTCAGCCGCAGTTTGCTTCTGAGTTCATGGACCTTACTACTGTTGCTGAGATGTGGTCCCAGCTTCGTCAGCACTATCAGCCTTCTGGTGATTCTCTCTTTCTATCTGTGCTGCGCCAGGAGCATGACCTTCAGCAGGGTGACTCCACTGTTGATGAGTTCCACACCCAGAGTTCTGCGATTTGGCGCCAGCTTGACTCCCTCAGCAGTGTTGTCTGTGGTACTTGCCAGTGTTGCCGGACTGTGCGGTCAGATGTGGAGTTCAGGAGGATCCATGAGTTCTTGTCTCGCCTGCGCCCAGAGTTTGAGCCCCGCCGTGCTCAGCTGTTTGCTCGGGGCCGTGTTCCTATCTCAGAGGTGTTGACTGAGCTCCGAGCTGAGGAGACTCGTCTCCGTGGTGCTGGTCTGCTTAGGGCACCCACTTTCCTTGCTGCTCGATCCCCTGTTCTGACGCCTACAACACCAGGGCCCTCTCGTCCGGGGCCCCTTCTGCCCACACCGCCTGCTGCTAGAGGCGATCGTCCTCCTCGCGGTGGAGGGCGTTCTCGCCGCGATCGGTTCTGCGACTACTGTCAGAGGCATGGTCACCTTGAGGCTGACTGCTTCCAGAAGCAGCGGGGAGTGCCTCGTGCTCCCTCTTCCACGCCCTCCACCACCGGCTTCACCGAGCAGGACATTGCGAGGCTTCAGCGCCTCCTTGCCTCCTCTGGCTCTTCCTCGACGGGCACTGCTGCCTCTGTGGCTGGTTCCTCTACACAGTCAGGTACATCTTCGTGGGTTCTGGATTCTGGAGCTTCTTTCCACATGTCTCCTGATTCTTCCGCTCTTTCTTCGCTTCGCCCTCTTCCTTTTCCTGTTAATATTCTTACCGCCGATGGCACTTCTCTTCCTGTTGCTAGTCGTGGCACTCTTTCTACTTCCTCCTTTTTCCGTTCCTAATGTCTCTCATGTCCCCCGTCTTACCATGAACTTGTTTTCCGCTGCTCAGCTTACTGATTCTGGTTGTCGGGTTATCCTTGATGTTGATTCTTGTTCTGTCCAGGATGCTCACACGAGGGCACTAGTTGGGGCTGGCCCTCGGCACCGTGACTCCCAGGGACTTTGGGAGCTTGACTGGCTTCAGGTTCCCTCTGCCACCACTACACCCACTGATCCACGTGTGCTTGCTGCTTCCACTACCGCCTCCTTCCAGCAGTGGCATCATCGACTCGGTCACCTTTGTGGTTTTCGCTTGTCGTCTTTACTTCGTCGCGGTCTTCTGGGGTCTGTCTCAGGAGCTGTTTCGCTTCAGGGTTGTCAGGGTTGTAGACTTGGCAAACAGACTCAGTTACCTTATCCTACTAGTGCGTCTGTATCTCAACGTCCTTTTGATTTGGTCCATTCTGATGTATGGGGACCGGCTCCCTTCGCCTCGAAGGGGGGCCATCGCTATTATGTTATTTTTATCGATGACTTCTCTCGCCACACATGGATTTACTTTATGATTTCTCGTAGCGAGGTGCTCTCGATATATAAGCGTTTTGCTGCCATGGTTCATACTCAGTTTTCCACGCCTATTCGAGTGTTTCGGGCTGACTCCGCTGGTGAGTACATCTCTCAGTTGTTGCGTGGTTTTCTTGCTGAGCAGGGCACTCTTGCCCAGTTCTCCTGTCCTGGCGCACACGCTTAGAATGGCGTGGCTGAGCGCAAGCATCGCCACCTGCTTGAGATGGCTCGTGCGATGATGATCGCTGCCTCTCTTCCCCCTCATTTTTGGGCTGAAGTGGTGGCTGTTTCCACCTATCTCATCAACCTTCAGGCCTCCACGGCCTTGCAGGGTGGTATTCCTATTGAGCGTCTTACTGGTCGTTCTCCTGATTATTCGGCGCTCCGCTTATTTGGTTGCGTTTGCTATGTCCTCCTTGCTCCACGCGAACGCACCAAGCTGACAGCTCAGTCGGTTGAGTGTGTCTTTCACTACAAAGGAAAACATTTTTTTTGACAAATCACTTTCGTCATGTTAAGGCCAATTTTCGTCAAGGATTACTTCACGGTGACAAAATTTGATCGTCATGGGGTTCGTCAAGGAAGCTCCGTCATAAAATATCGGGGGTGACGGTATGCATTTTTTCGTCAACGTCAAATGTTTGATGGTGACGACCTGCAAATTCGTCAACATCAAAGGTTCATTGTTGACAGACAGGTTTGTCACGAAAAATTGCAACTTTCGTCAATATCTAAATCTTGGGAAGCTTCTGATTGGTCCAAAAAAAGCATACGTGGCCTTACATGTGGGTCCATTTGGCTTCTGACAACATGGGTCCGACGGCGCCGACATGGATATCTGGTGGGACCCACAAAATATTATGACAAGCTGGACCCACAATATTCTGACCTGTGGGATCCACAAAATTCAGACAAGTGGGACCAGGTTGTTGCCGACATATGGGTCCCAATAATGCTGATCGGTGGGACCCACAAATTCCGACAAGTGGGACCGTAAATTGGTGCCACGTGGTTTCATTTAATAGTGACGTTGTGACATTTTCCGTCACCTTTTGAATTTGAGAAAATTTGAGAGCATTTGAATTATTTGCGAAATTTGGGAAACAAAAAACTGGCGAAATATCAAAAAGTAGACAATAAATATCATACTTAAATGGTGGCACAAGAAGTATATATGTCTCTCACAGGACCGAAAGATTCATAAGAAAATTACAATTGGAACACAAAGAAATTAAAAGACCTATGATTAATAATGTTGTAGGACGGTGGTGCAATAGATTAGTTGCCCCGGGATTGAGACATGGATGGTGGCCGGGATGTCCTCAAGAGCAAATTAAGCACGACATCCATTTCTGTCAGCCTCTTTTCATAAGCCGTAGTCTTTTCTTCTTGGGCTTTCTTCACAGCCTTCAAGTTCTTCCTCCTCGCTTCTTCCTCGATCTCTTCAAATTTTTCATCTTGTTCTTGCAGTCTTGCCCGCATCTCACCGTGGTACGTTTCAGCTGCTCGTATGGAGTTCTCGCTCTTGATCTCGCCGCTCTTTGTTGTAGCTCTCGGATGCGTGTAGCTGAGACAGAAGACTTCCTGGAACTTGTTGCGACGCCCAATCTTGGTAGGAATGTGCTCGCTGAGGTGGTGGATGGGCTTTTCTCGCTCGTAACTAGCTGAACAATTTGCAAATCGAGTCAAATCAGGTTCATCTTCATTGCGTGGCGCCGCTTTTTTGCCACCATTTGATCCCGCATAAAGATTACAATCATTGCATGGACAACATACAAAACTGGATTATATTATATTGTGCTAATAAGAAATATTTCTTACATATGCACTTTTTGCTTCAAAGACTCATAATGTTATCCTTGTTAGTGTGTGTGATTCTAAAAAATTCAATTGGAGAGGTTTCTTCTTCCCGCCGCTTAGCCTTCCGCTTGAAAAAATGTAGAATGCACATTACCATTGTACACCGTGTATGACGTAAGTATGAACCGTATTGGGAAATTCGGAACACTTACTAGATGTTCCCAAGGAGCAACATAGCTTCGAGATCCAAGTGGTATGGAACCGTTTCACAGCCTTCTCTGTTCTTTCCATTTATTACACACAGATTCCTATGTTCAGTACATGCATTTTATTTATCCAGATCGGAGAAATGTAAGAATTCGTAGATCGTTATTGAAAGGAATAACGTTTATGTACTCGGTACTTCTCATCAAACCATCTTTTCACCAGCTTCTTTCCAGCCTTTTCTCTTCTACATGACTCGGCTTCTTGAGATATGCTTGCTCCAAGTGTGAGATTTTTAATTTTCGGCCAATACTCCTTTTTAAGCCTATATCGGAACCGCCGAATACTAACTTGCAGAGATATCAGTGCACACATCTTGAGCCACCTCATCATTTTTGTCCATATTAAACTTTCCCTTCAAAATAGTGATGCATTAATCAAGTAGATTCTTAGATAGTTGATCATGTAGCATACTAATTAGGTTAAACCAAGATTGTACAGGACTCACCGCTACCGTACTTATAGCATGAGGAATGACATGTTTGAGAGTTTCATCTTTCTTGTACTCGTGTCCAGTGGTGTTGCAAGCGGCATTTTTCACTGATGTGAATACCAACCTCATTGCTCAGCCTTTGCTCGATCGGACATAATCCTTGGGTCTCCCGACACCAAGAAGTGAATTCAATTGGCATCTTATTGCCACCATTTCTTCTTGTGTACTCATGTAGTCCATGGCCCATGGTACGTCCGCGTCCACCTCTCTTTCTCTTACTACCGCCGTATGTTGTCAATGTCTCTGAAAGAAGATATATGAAATGATTCTCTTTTATATGAAAATATGCGGTACAGTTGTTTAGTTTTTACAAATTTTCATACCTTGCCGCTCAAAGTTTACAATTTGATTGTCCTCGTGAGATGAGGTGCTGCCTCCGCATGTCATGATCTGGTTAGGTGAGGGTGCTCCTTCGTTGTTCGGACCAACGAGTGGCCGTCTGGCTCATCGATGACCCAGCTTCGTGTTCAGCTTGTTGCCATTGATCTTGTTGCAATGTTGGATGGTGCAACTTCGGTATGGATCGCTTCTTCTCGTGCAACTATTGCAGAAGAAGCAACTATCTCGCAAGCAAAGTAGAGGCTACATTAGTAGGAAACATTTAGCATGTACGTATTTCCTATCATAGTTCGTACATAGTTCCACGGACTCGAGCCGAAGTTTTGCCGACGTATGCGCCGATCCTCATCTGAATGAAGATCATCATCAGCAGTAGCTATCTATTCTGGATTCGGTTCATACGAAGGGTCCTCTTCGACCTCCATCTCTTCGCAGTCCGTGTCCTTTAGATTGTTACTAGTTCCTATTTGTACCCCACCATACACTAATGTACGTGCAAAACCAGAGAAATCTTTCTGAAATTTGTAAGTGTGTCCATATTTTTCAGCGAAATTTTTTTCCATGCGTACTACATTTTCTTGCATTTGTTTCTCCTTGGCAAGCTCATATGCCGGCTTGACGGGGTTTTGTGTCTCCGCTGAAATAATCGGAAGAGCTGAGCGTGAACAAAACATAAGAGGGGGCCAATTCCATAGAAAACATCAAATAATTGTCTTTGCAAAATATTGTACAAGAAGAAATGATTGAAAACATAAGAGTCTACGTATGATGTCGACGAACAAAACATAAGAGGGGGCATATGCCAGGCTAAGGGACATCATGTGCTTTTAGATATCTACTCGTAACAAATAATTGACACATAATGAGGTATCGGTAGTTCAGTCCTATACCGATAGAAGTTCGATATGTGCTGATAGAAGTTCGATATGTGCCGATAGAAGTTCAGATTTGTGCCGATAGAAGTTCGTATATGTGCTGAAATTTGATTTTTGACTTTTGAAAGACATAGATAAACAAAAATTGTGGAAATAAATAGACCGATGAAACAAAGTACATGATTAAAAAAACTTCATTACATTGTTAAGACGTGCATTGCACGTGCAAACTAACTAGTTCCATAGAAAACAAGAAACAATTGTTCTAGATCAAACTCTGCTTCCTCTGAAACCGAGGAATAAAAGTCCGAAGCAATGTCGTTGTTCACCGTAGCTCGTCAGCTGTTTTCGGCAACGGCTGGAATTAGTTCGCTTAAGTGTTTCGGCAAACAATTGTCTATGCAAAAGATTGTACAAGCAAGTGGGATGGCAAAGATTGTATAGCACGGCATGATTGTCTCTGCAATAAAAACGATAAACCCTATACGTATGATGTCGGGATTGGATCTATCAAATATGCAAGATCTAGATATAGGTCAAACGGGCGTGGTAGACATGTAAAACCGATCTCTCGATCTAACCATCCGAAAAACACAACAACAAGCCGATCACCGACAGATTTACCTTGGCGTTTCTTCGAGCCGGCGCCTTCTTCGGCGTGTGTGTGCGATTTTCCTTCCCCCGACGTTTCGACGACCGCCGGCCATGGCGACCACCGGCCGGGGAGATAGATGCGAGATGGATGAACGTCCGGCGAAGACACCGGATCGGGGTGAGCACGAGAGGATGAGGTCGGGGGTGGGTAGTTAAGATGCTCGTAAATCATGGAGTAGAGGCACGACGTATATAAGGGAGGGCGAAATATTTGATAGGTGGGGTGCGCGGGAGGAGTGGAGGGAACAAAAAATTTGGGCGTTTTGGCAGCCGGCGTACTACAATTTGGAGGGAACAAGTTTTTGCCGTGAAAGAAAAAATATTACTCCGAAAATGGAACTGTACATGTATATTTTAATTAAAAATGACAGAAAACGAGTAAAACTCATAATAAATGCTAAATTCAATGTAAAATCATCAGTAACTAGTGGGACTGAGTAAATGTTGTGACATTCATGTGCAAAATTCAAATTTAAATTTTTCATGGGGTTTGGTGTAGTTTGATGTGAATTTACACAAGTGAGGGCATTTTCGGCATAACGGTCGAATCGTCGACCCCGGAAGTTGTAAAACCTTTTGCATGTGAGGTATATGTGAGAACACATCCCACATATACATGTTATTGTTCACACATGTGAGATTTTGTCTGAAAACACTTGTGGAACCTCATGTTGGTTGGGTCGATCCATGTGTGGACCCACATCGATCATGTCGGTGAAGGGCTATAATTGTTCTGACCTAACCTATAGTCCGAACAAAGGCATGTAGTCAACATTTTGTTGTACATTTGAAGTTGTAAATCATATGGTTTTAAATAATTTTGAAGTGCAACTTTATGATTCAATGTATTTTTCAAGGTGTCTGATGTTTTGCCATTGTGAACTTATTGACAGAGTTTACATAATAGCAGTGGGCTCCATTTTTGCATGAGATACTTTGTGTTTGACTTTTGAACTTACAGGATAGCAACCACCATCTACCCCACAGCCTCATTAAATAGCGGTTGTAGGCAGTTACTACTACTTATTGTATTTATAATGCCCCTGGTTGGTTTTGCCTTCTGGCCCTCCCTTGTTCATGCGGTGAAGCAAGTCTCCTTCATCTTCTTTCTCTCTCTTTTGTGCTGAAAAACTCTTTTCTCTCTGAAGATTTTCGTTTGTTTTGAGAGGTAGGAAAATATGTTTTTACATGTCACTACTTCACCTCACCTCCTTTTTCTCTGGTTTGTTGAAAATCCTTTTTGTCCTCTCGAATAATCTTGTTTGTTCGGATCTATGGATATATGTGTGTATGGTTTCGCATCTATGGATAGATTTCTATGAATATGCCCTACCTACCTATATTTTTTACTAGCTTTGGTAATTGCTAAATATACACAGGATGAACCGTGTTGTTTGTGGTTCGATGGGCAATCATTGTCAGCAGAGGCGGGAGACTCTCAGCTCATTTCGTTGTTATCTTGGAAGCAGCATTTGATGACTTTATGGTATATATCCTTTTTTAGAATGTATCTTTTTTGTTGACAGATTCTAGACTATATCCTTATTTTCTGCATTTTTGTTCTACTGTTTTTTCAGACTGTGCCTTGTTTTGTGAGGAGGCAGTTCAACAACCTTGTTGGTAATATCTTTTTTGTCGTTACATCGGATGAAGTGAAGTACAAATTTCATGTTAAGAAAGGCAGTTCGAAGACACGTGTTTTTGGTACTGGATACCAAAAATTTCTTCATGACTACGACCCGAAAGTTGGTGATCGTATCATGTTTGGGTTTGATAGTGCTCCTGAACTGTTTGGGATTTTCGCAGTAGGGTCCCGATGGCACCGAAAAGCATCGTGTCGATGGTAATTCTGTTTTATCTTTTACCATGTGTTGCCCATTTTTTTAATATAACCGATGTTATATCTCCTCTTTTTTATTCTTTTATTAATTTTAAATTTGTATGCAGAAATTCCAACTCGCAGCTTGTCCACACTAAAGGTGTTATGCTTACTATCGCTCAAACATTGAAGAAGGAACAACTTCTCCGTGAGCGTGGTCTTGGTCTTGGTGTTGTTTTTGTGCACACCTTGACGAATACCGATTTGAAGGGCAATGGACTGGTATAATTCTCCTTTTCTTTATGTAATCTTAGTTATCCTTTATATCCTTCCCATATATAATTTAATTTTTATTATTCAGCGTATACCGAAGGAAGTTGTTAGGTCCTTGAATATCTCTCGAAAGCGGGGAGGCATGTTTTTTTGTTGATGACTATGGCTACCACCCTCGGGGTGCATACTACACTACTACTGATGGAAGGATGAAGTTCGATTCCTGCTGGTCGGAGTTTACTAAGGAGTATAACTTTGAATCTGGGAATGTTGTTCTCATTCTTTTCAACCAGGGCGGCCGTGGTGGTATTGAAGTTTCAGTTGATATCCTATGATATAATCTTTATCATATGATATAATTGTTTTAGTCTACAATTTGTGTGTGCCCATTGTGTGTTTATGTCATATCGCTACCGTGGCCGCTCTTGTGTGAAGGGATTGTATAGTGGGATTATGTAGGGGGTAAACTTTACGATTGACTATTTGGTCCCGCATTTTTTCTACCGCCAGCTCAATTTTCACCGATTTTAATTGTTCATTTTTTGCAAATTAATATGTACTTCCCCGGGCCTTGGGAAAAACAGAACAAGCCCACTAGGCTGGAAGTTAAACAACCGGGTATGATTGCCCAGGTTCCAAATAACAAAAGTAGAACATAGTCTTTGAAACATGACATAGTTTAACCATGAACCTCCAGGGGAACAACTAAACAGAAACTAAATTTAGTGGAGAACATGAGGGCCAACAGCTGGACCGACGAGCGGGATGAGGCCAGTCCGACGTAGTCCCTGAGGAACTTGCCAAAGGCAGCGTGCTTCGCCTTGCTAGCAGGATTGTGCTTCGCTTGCTACCTTTTCCAACTCCCGTCGCGTGCCTGGATCGGACACACGAGATCGTTCGGGAAAACCCCGCCGCTGTATCGGGCAATGTGGCTTTCCGTTACGACGGAAAGGGATCTCGGCCGCCTTCGCCTTCTTCGTAACGAAGCGGCTCTTCCGGTCCCGGTCCTCCTTGTCGCCGTCAACGTCCTCGTAGTCTTCCCCGCGATTTTGAAAGTAAAGAAGAAGTGAGAGAAGGAAATTAACTCGAAATACAATTGAAGCATTAAATATTTTTGTATGAACATTATTAAGAATTAATCATGTAGAATCAACATTTATGATCCAGATCCAACCATACATAATTACTTCACTAATATAAATAACCACCAATTTAAACTCGTTGTCACAACTTGTTCATGGGTAGTCCAATCATTATTTCAGTATTATAAGTAAGCACCAATTTAAGAGAAAATGGTGATTATAAATTTCATGGATAAGGGATCAATCATTTGTTCCCCGAAGATGTACCGATTCATAATACAATATGGATTCATGACGTCAATAAGCAGTGAATTGAACAAAAATTATGGTCATAAATTACATGCAACCGATAATTCACTTGTTCCCCAAATTAAAATGATGTACACACTATGGTTTCATCGTATAAATAAGCACCAGCTTTAAGACAAATGGTGATTATAAAATCCATGTATCAGATCAATTAATAGTACCTATAATATAATTCTTGTAATCATAATCACTCCGGTATGATTCATATTCGGATGAATTTAAGTTTGAAATGCAATGAGCGTTATACTAAGCAGGTATCATTCATCACACAAAAGGAATCATTACAGTTGAATCAAGATGTGCATCAAATATTACAGATCTAGTAACTACAAACCATAAATCAGATGAGCAAGAACCCTAGAATCATCAATTTGTACAAGAAGTCGCAGACAGGGCAAATCAATCTACCCTATGAGCAAACCCTATGGTGAACAGTAAGATCAAGAAAAACAGGGGATCGATCGGAATAGTAGAGTACCTCGCTGCAGCTTGTCGGAGGCCTCCTCTTCGAACTCGTCGCACTCTCTCGGGGCCATATAGCTCGCGGTACCGCCCGGAGTGGCGGTAGAACGGGTCATTCGGATCGAAGCCCTGGTCATCTGCTTGTGCCGCGGGAGCGAGGACGTCTCCCGTGGCCTCATCAGCGACGGCGACCACGGCCGGTTGGGCGGAGCCCTCCACGGTCACGGCGCGGCGAAGAGCGGCTCCAGTTCCGGAAGAAGATCCCGCCTCCGCGACGTCGACTACTACCGGACCCTCGCCGTCGCCTCTGTCGACGTTGACGACCGCACTCGCCTCCGGCTCGTCTCCGCGAACACGCTTCATCTTCGGGATCTTCGGTGGAAGGGGAGGTCGGTGTTGCGCTGGTGGAGGTGCAAGCAGTGGTTTTTCGCCGAGATTGGGGAATAGAAGTTGCGGGTGGGAGAGACGATGGGGCCGATGGATATACGAGTAGGTGCTGCCGTTTGGGTTCCTCTCGTCCGACGCGTGGGTGTGAAAACGTGGATTGCTGCATGTAGTCGATCCACTTTCCCATTACTTTGACATGGGTCCCACGCATGACGGATGGGCCGGCACTGAATTTTCAGTATGGGTATTAAAAACTCTAAAATATTTGAAATACGAATTAGTGATCACACATAGCCTCTTCTTGAGTTTAGGGGATGAATTTTTGAAAATTTTCAAACCAAACTCGCCAACATAGCATGCTAGCGTCATTACCCACATGTTGATGCACCCTTATGCCAAATTTTTTTCTAGTTTGTTATTTTCCATGGAAAGTGTTAGCCACACATTGGCCAATACACAAGGTTTGGAAAGATTTCAACAAATTTTCAATTTTATATGAAAGTTTGAGTGTTTGGTGAAACCTAGGTTGACCTAATTGCACTAAGAGGTTGTCAAACCTTTTTCCAAGTGAAACTTCTGTTGTAGGGTAATGTGGTGACGTTAAATGCCCCAAATCCAAGGTGGTTTGGTCAGTTTTTGGCGATTTCCCCTCTTTTCGTCCGAAAACCCCTCGTTCGACACATGTCCACCATGGGGACACCAAGCCACCAACTCCAAAAATCAAAACCCATAGCAAGCAAGGTGTCATATCACAATGTGCACAAGTGTGCCAAATCATGCCCCAAATCCATGGTGGTTTGGTCGGCTTTTGGCGATTTCCCCTCTTTTCGTCCGAAAACCCCTCGTTCGACACATGTCCACCATGGGGACACCATGCCACCAACTCCAAAAATCAAAACCCATAGCAACCAAGGTGTCATATCACAATGTGCACAAGTGTGCCAAATCATGCCCCAAATCCATGGTGGTTTGGTGAGTTTTTGGCGATTTCCCCTCTTTTCGTCCGAAAACCCCTCGTTCGACACATGTCCACCATGGGGACACCAAGCCACCAACTCCAAAAATCAAAACCCATAGCAACCAAGGTGTCATATCACAATGTGCACAAGGGTGCCAAATCATGCCCCAAATCCATGGTGGTTTGGTGAGTTTTTGGCGATTTCCCCTCTTTTCGTCCGAAAACCCCTCGTTCGACACATGTCCACCATGGGGACACCATGCCACCAACTCCAAAAAATCAAAACCCATAGCAAGCAAGGTGTCATATCACAATGTGCACAAGGGTGCCAAATCATGCCCCAAATCCATGGTGGTTTGGTCAGTTTTTGGCGATTTCCCCCTCTTTTCGTCCGAAAACCCCTCGTTCGACACATGTCCACCATGGGGACACCATGCCACCAACTCCAAAAATCAAAACCCATAGCAAGCAAGGTGTCATATCACAATGTGCACAAGGGTTCCAAATCATGCCCCAAATCCATGGTGGTTTGGTGAGTTTTTGGCGATTTCCCTCTTTTCGTCCGAAAACCCCTCGTTCGACACATGTCCACCATGGGGACACCATGCCACCAACTCCAAAAATCAAAACCCACAGCAAGCAAGGTGTCATATCACAATGTGCACAAGGGTGCCAAATCATGCCCCAAATCCATGGTGGTTTGGTCAGTTTTTGGCGATTTCCCCTCTTTTCGTCCGAAAACCCCTCGTTCGACACATGTCCACCATGGGGACACCATGCCACCAACTCCAAAAATCAAAACCCATAGCAAGCAAGGTGTCATATCACAATGTGCACAAGGGTGCCAAATCATGCCCCAAATCCATGGTGGTTTGGTCAGTTTTTGGCGATTTCCCCTCTTTCGTCCGAAAACCCTCGTTCGACACATGTCCACCATGGGGACACCAAGCCACCAACTCCAAAAAATCAAAACCCATAGCAACCAAGGTGTCATATCACAATGTGCACAAGTGTGCCAAATCATGCCCCAAATCCATGGTGGTTTGGTGAGTTTTTGGCGATTTCCCCCTCTTTTCGTCCGAAAACCCCTCGTTCGACACATGTCCACCATGGGGACACCAAGCCACCAACTCCAAAAAATCAAAACCCATAGCAACCAAGGTGTCATATCACAATGTGCACAAGTGTGCCAAATCATGCCCCAAATCCATGGTGGTTTGGTGAGTTTTTGGCGATTTCCCCCTCTTTTCGTCCGAAAACCCCTCGTTCGACACATGTCCACCATGGGGACACCATATTATGTTATTGTTCACCACTTTGAGATTTTTTCGATGAAAAATTTCAGATAAATGAGTAAAAGTCATAAAGAAAATTTGAATCACAATTTTTGGTGATTTTTACGTCTGGTATGTTTTGATTTTGAAGAACTCTACTGCTTCCGAACATTTAGTTTATCGGCACTTTGAAGTTCTAGGATGTACACAACATAAAATTGAAACCTCCCAAGACAATTGTTAACATATCATGGCAAAATATTTACAGTTTCAAAAGAACGGACTACTAGCCAAAAGCACCTCACGCAGGAGGGAGACCAAACCAAAAGATCAGGGGTCATGCAGCAGAAGAGATGATCAATCCACCATCAGCAGGACTCTGTCGACCACGATCTTGCGGTAGAGCTCGTACGAGACCCAAGCATCAATGGCTGCATACTCGATGTTCATATTTGGAAGTGGGAAGTCCCCCCACAGTCTGTGCCGATGGTGGTGGAACTTCTTCTTCATATCACCGAACCATGAATCAATGAGTCTTGCTGCCATGGTAGCCATGCCAGCCCTCGCATGACCAGTGTACTTGAAGTACTCGTCCTGGAGATCGACGTAGTACTCGAAGGAATCTCCATGTGCCATGTCCTCCACAGTAACTCTCTTGTCACCACGGATGTCAACACTCGCAAACGTAGCGCCTTCTCGAAAGAAATCGCAGATTGCCGGAGACTCCCACCAGTTAGCACTGCAGTAAACAAAGTAATGTACTAGTCACATATCAGTTACAAATATGCAAGAACCTACAGAGGAGACGAAGATGAAACAAATTAATAAATCGGCAACAATGTGTAGCAGATTTAGATCGGGAATGTACTGCTTTTCTGGAACAATGTGTAGCAGATTTAGATCGGGAATGTACTGATTTTCGGGAACAATGTCTAACGAAAATCAAAGAGAGACAGAACGGCGGCAAGTAAAAAACCCCAATCGAAAGATTAAAAAAGGGGATTAGTTCTTACGCTGCATAGTGGAACACCAGTACATGTCGACGCATGCAGAGTTGAACCACGGCGATCTTCTTCTCGTCCTCGGCTCGATGGTTGGTGTACTCGAAGTCGAGGCCGACGAACTTGTGCTCGTCCTCCATGAGCCACTCCGTGTACATGTCGAGGACGCGGCGCACTTCCCAGGGGTCGTTGGTGTAGACCACCTCCAGGTCCTCCTCGTCGTGGATGTGGACTGCGCGCTTGCTAGTCCAGTTGTACATTTGCTGCTCATCCATGTCCATGGCGACGCAGCGGCGGGAGACGAAGATAATGAGGGAGAGGAGGCGACGAGAAGTGTGGAAAGTGGAAACCAGGATGCGGTGCGAATATTGAGACGGTAGGGGAGGGGGAAGGGGATAAATATCATCCCCATTAATTACTCCGTGCGAATATTGACACGGCGGACGAAGAGAAAACTGACGCGGGTCTAGTCCAACTGACGCGCATTCGACCGTGTTGTCACGTCTAAACCCAAGCACCGCCCATTTGCACTCCTATTGACCTACCGAAATTTACTCCACGATATAACTTGCCATCATATCACGACCTCCTTCAGCCGCCGCCAGATCTCGCCACGTCTCTCACCGCCAGATCTCGCCACGTCTCTCGCCGCCACAGCTCGCCACGTCTCTCGCCGGCGAGACTTGTAAGACTCTCGCTCCGCGTCGAGACCAAGGATGGCGCCTACTAGTGGAGTACGTAAATAACATGTACGTCTCGCGATCGATCGTTGTTTCCGATTTGTAATCTTTCTTCATATTTTTTGCAGTGTCCAGTTTGCTTTGACAAGAAGGGGATGTGCGGCGGAGGGGAGTCGCGTTAGGTTTTTTCGTGCAAACACTACAAGAGGGTTTTGAGGAGAAGACGGTACATGCACTTATAAGTTTAAAATTCATTCAGATGTTTTATTAATTCGCCGCCACATCAAAGTTTAACACGTGATCCTAGTAGTTATTGCTAGTTTAGTACTATTATTCAGATGTGTGTAATAATTGTTGGTCACCATATGTATTAACCGCTTATTTATGGTTGAGTTTTACGATAGTTGTGATAACTTTTACGTTCATACCAGTTTTACGATAGTTGTAGCGGTTAGAGATAGAGGTATCGGTAGTTCAGTCCTATACCGATAGAAGTTCGGATATGTGCCGATAGAAGTTCAGATATGTGCTCGATAGAAGTTCAGATATGTGTCGATAGAAGTCCAAGATCTGAGACTCGGTGATTATCCGAGTAGACGCATATTTAACTTACTTTTGTATTAACTCTACTGAATTTAGGTCATCCCTTGCTACTATAGACCGTATTTCCTTAAGAAGTATGGTGTCCAGACCTCCCACAGGACAACTTTTGAAGCTGCACTCAAAACCAAAGATGGCCATGCATTTGTTGTTAATGTTACCAACAGAGCTGGCAGTAACCTATATCAACGGAAGATTTTGGAACGAATTTGCTAGAGTGTACAATTTTAAGGTCGGCATGGAGTTAATTTTCAGAGTTAACTCATCTGGTCAGGATACTCTTGTAATAACTGGAACTGAACCACTAATCCATCCAGGTAATTTTCCACCTTTGGACACAATGATTGATCATATTAATTATTCCATCTTATGTCGGTTATTTTAATTATGCAGCTTACTACCAGCTTGTCCCGTACGAAGCGTGACATTGTTGACTCGCTCGGTAGTACTCGATGGAACAATGATAAATTGGAGGATGATGCATACCGTCATTCTTCAGGTGGACAACTTGGACTACCTTGTTGAGTACCACAATGCTGGAGATTATGATCAAGGAGCACTAGTTGTCCCAATGCTGCATACTCTGAATTGGACAAACAGCGAAAATTACAACAAACACGTGGTAAGCAGTAGATCATATCATTTCATTAAGTTTGCGACCTACATTACGTACAAGTGTTAACTAAACTATGTCCCTACCGTTGGAACGGAAAATCCCTAGCCGTTTGGTTCCTAAAGATATGGAACAATATGGTGCAATCGGTATTGTGTGCCATCCCGAGTACTTTGGTGCATGCGTCCTACGCAATTTCTTCGGACGATGGTCGCTCTGCGTCGCTGGGTGGAAGGAGTTCATGGACAAGGAAAAGCACCTTCAGATGGGTGACAAGATGCTGTTCTTGCTTTACTCTGGGAAATGCAGGGGTTTACTTGTTTGCTACCCATGTGCCTGAAATCGATCTGGAGTAGCTAGTCCGTGATTCATGGTGCCCGTGTGTCCAACTATGCAGCCCCTTTAGGTTTAAATTAAGTTGTAAGACTCTTTATGCGATTGTCGATTTTGCTTGTGTTAAAACAATAGTTAGTCATATCGTGCTGCTGGTTGTAATCGTGTCAAGTGTCGATTAATTAAAACCATTGTCAAAGTTATGTTACCGACATGTTGGCTTTCTTATATTTGTCCATATTTTTTGCTTATATTAATTTGCTCTTAAACCCTTCTGGATAATTCAATGACAAGTTCGAGATCGTAAACATCTAAATAAGAACATTTCAAATGTTTGGAACAAAACATATAGTTGTATGCATTACATGTTTCTATCAATCTAAATCACTATCTTCTTCTAAATTTTTTCCTTCGTCATCATGTATGTTCTCTTCCAAAATGAGACTATCTTCCTGATTCTCTAGTTCATCTTCGCTCATATCCATGTCAACATTGGGACTATCTTCCCCATTCTCTAGTTCACGGATTGTACGAGCATCATGAATACGTACAACTTCAGCAGCACGATGATCATCCTCCTCTGGCTTCCACATCTCGCTTCCTCGTCTAGGTCGACAACATCATGAAATGTATGGTCGACCGAACCTTCATCCTCCTGGTATGCGTCTTCATTCCGTACAAATGCATCATCGTTACCATCTTCTAATTCGGAACGTCGTACACATGTCTATGGCTGAACTTTGCACCACTTTCCACGGATCACCAAACTTTGTATCCTCCAAATAGAAGCATGTTTCAGCTTGACTGGCCAATATGAATGGTGAATTCTTGAACCATAGGATAGAAGTGTTAACGCTTTTAAAAAAACCATCATCTTTTATCTTGGAACCCTTGCTCGCAAGGTCGAACCAATCGCAACGAAACAAGTACACGGACTCGTCACCGTGTTTGTTAGTCCCGTACTTGCAGTTCAAGAACTTCTTGCAGAACACCATAGTAGTCGGTCTCATCTCGCATCACCAAAAGATCCCTTAGTCGCTACGCCCGAATTTTGAGTCTTCGAGTCTTTATCCCGAGTAAGCGTGCGAAACCTCGCACCCTTTACGTTGCAACCAGCGTATACTACTACATGCCGGTCCGGCCCAAGCAGCCGAGACTTCAAATCTTCCGATGCATTGTCCAACTCGTCTCACATGGTTTGCAAACCAACCTGCAAACTCTCTCGAACCGTCTCCTCGATGTCACGCACACCCCTACCTCCCAATTCTTGTCGGAATTCACCGAAACATAGAAAAAACACATATGAAATACATGACAATTATGTCTCGCAACATTGAGAAGTAGTTATTAAAGTGAAGCTAACTACTTACTCGATATAACGTTCTACATCGTCACAGCTTGTTCAGCACATACCAAACCATTTTGTCAAATTCCTTGTCAAAATGTTTCAAAATGGATTTCCCAAGACCTTTAGCTCCAACTGAAAATACTTCCATCTCGTCAGGATCAGGTTTTCTCCGAATGTCTTGGTTCCTATCATCTTTGTTAAATCTTGTTTCGTGCCATCCTTGAAAAATCTAGAGCAAAAAATCAAACACTCATCAACAATGTAGCTCTCTGCGATAGAACCTTCGGCCTTGCTTTGTTACGGACCGTAGACTTTAGATAACCTAATCTTCTCTCAACCGGATACATCCAACCATAATGAACAGGACCCCTCGAAAGAGCCTCCTCGGGAAGATGAATAGCTAAGTGCACCATTACATCAAAAAAGGCTGGGGGGAAGAGCTTCTCAAGTTTGCATAGGATCACAACAATTTCAACCTTCAATCGATTCAGCACATCAACTTTCGTGGTTTTGGCACACAGCCTCCCTAAAAAATCTTCCTAGCTCGCAATAGCCACATACATTTCCTTAGATGCAATTCCCTTGAGCCCAGCTCGGCAACACTCGCTGCAGAAGTATGTGGCAATCATGCGTCTTCATACCGGTAACCTTACAACCATCAATATTCACACATCTTCCCCATCTTGCGCAATAACCATCTGGGAACCTAGTGTTTGCCAAATACCTACACAAATGTCTCTTCTGTTCCTTCGAAAGCGTCCACGGTGCGGGGGCTTCGCATAAGTTACTCGCTGCATCATCATCATCCTTCACAATTTTCTTCAACCAATACTTCTTCCACATTTTGAATTTCTTCAAATCAATTCTAGCACTAACAGTGTCCTTATTCCTGCCCTCAAGTTCAAGTAGTGTACCAACAATATTGTCACATATGTTCTTCTCAATATGCATCACATCTAAGTTGTGAGCTATCTTAAGTTCTGGCCAGTACGGTAGATGATGTAAGCTGACTTTCAGGTGCCATGTTGGTTCACCGGGTACAGTTGCACGCTTCCGCTTTCTACTTATTGGATTTTTCCCATGTTCAAAACCCTTAACCATTTCTACCTTCGCAGCTACCTCTTTGGGTGTGTACTTCCTTGGTGGATCTCTAGTCTCAGTTGTACCATTGAAAAGTCTGCTTTTCCTGTATGGGTGATTTTTATGAAGAAATCGCCGATGCCCAATATATCCAATTTTGTTTTTCAAAGGTTCAGCCGCAAGGATTCTCATCGCAATGCACACACGCATGAAATCCTCTTGTGCTTCGGCCCGACATAGTGGCATATCCAGGATAATCATGAATAGACCAAAGAAACGCAGCATGCAATGGGAAATATTCCTCTCGTGCATGCATCAAATGTCTCCACACCACTCCATAGCTGCATCATATCTTTTATCGGTGGCTGCATAAATACATGAAAATCTTTCCCGGGGGAATACTTTCCGGGGATTAGCAATGCCATCATGTAATTCGATTGATCCATGCACATCCATGGTGGGAAGTTGTAAGGAATCACAAAAACAGGCCACATACTGTAAGGATTACTCATACTTCCAAAAGGACTGAAGCCGTCCGTGGCAAAACCTAGTCTTATGTTACGAGGATCTTTAGCAAACCAATCAAACTTGCCATCAAAGTGCTTCCATGCCTCACCATCGGCAGGGTGCCTCGATACATTGGGCTCAACAACCCTCTTCTCTTTGTGCCATCTAGTATGTGTCGACATTTCCTTTTTAACAAATAGTCTCGCAACCTTTTAATTATAGGAAAGTACCTTAACACCTTGTGAGGGATTTTCTTTTTTCCGAGTAGGGTCTCTATATCTTGATAATCCACAAACATGGCAGTTCGTATCGTCCTTGTGATCTCCCCAAAATAAAGAACAATCAAACTTGCATGCATGAATTGTCTCATAACCAAGCCCAACATCGAAAGAACACTCTTAGCATCAGCATATGATTTGGGAAAGTCCACATCCGGCAAAGCCGTACGTAAAAGCTGAAGTAAGAGATCAAATCCTCTCGTTTGTTATCCGGCTGTATGATTTGACATGAAGGAGCTTAATGATGAACGACAACCTAGTGAAAGAGGTGCATCCCTCATAAAGTTCTTTTTCGCTGACTCAATTAGATTAGCATACAGATTTGGCAGGTCAGGACCTTTATTTCCAGACTTCTGCAGTTCATCGATCATACTAGACGAATCATCAACATAAAAATCACCATTGTCTTCCTCTTCATCGTTGTCACTATCATACGCACCATCATCGTTTCTATCCCGCCCTTCGTCATCACTAAAATCTTCCCCATGTCTAGTCCATCTTGTATACGTCATGGACATACATGAACAATTGCAGTGATCCTCGACTGTTTTTATATCCTGCCGTATCAGATTTAGGCAGTCCTTGCAAGGGCACAAGATTGGTTCATCTGTATTGTCCAAGTGTTCTCGCGCAAACTTGATGAAATCCCTAACACCTGCCATGTACTTTGTTGTGAACTTCTTGGTGCCATCGGTTATCCAACTTCGATCCATTGCCTACAATTCGGTTAAGAACATGCCAACGTTCTTCGGAACGGATCTTGACAACTGATTAAAAATCTAGACCTAACGAACAATCGGAGAACTCACCGATGATGCGTCTCGCCGCCACCACAATGGAGCCTTCACGGAATTCTTCTCACCTCGACGAGAACCCTAGTCGATTCGACCGTTAGCAAGAGCACCTATATAGGCCGTGTCCGCTAGCGGCGCGACTTAAACGAGGCACCCTCGGCCGACATAAATATTAATAAGGGAATTATTATGTCGTAACATCTAGATCACACCATTGAAATAAATATGTAGAATAGACTACTTACGGATCCGGATCAAAATTCCATATCTACCTTAGCGGTAAGACTCCGCGTCGGTCACGCCGAAGCCCTTGTTCGATTCTTCCAAACCACAATTTTTACTTAATTAAATATGTTCCCGACAAGTGGGTCACGCATGATATATAAAACTAATAACATTTAATAAAGTAACTTAGTAATATTTCATCACCTCAATCTTTGATTTCGTCACCTATTAACCGACACGATGGAAGCCCTTCCCGCTTGGGTAATGGGTGACGATTTTTTCTTGACGAGAAATCATACCGTCAAGCATTACCTTAAATGCTTGACGAAAGATGAATTCGTCACCTATAAGGACACATCCATGACGGTATGCATTTTTGTCACCAGGGTTTTCGTCAACAAATCCCCCATCTCTTGTAGTGTTTCTAGGATACAGTCATGAGCACAAGGGCTATAAGTGTTGGGACCCTGTTGCTCGTCGGATGCGCATTTCTCGGGATGTCACCTTTGATGAGTCCCGTCCTTTCTACCCGCGTCCATCCTCCTCTTCCTTTTCTGTAGAGGACATCTCCTTTCTTGTCTTTCCGGATTCACCTCCTGTTATGCTTCCGGTTCCTACTCCTTCTCATTCCCCCATTGTCGCTTCGCCTCAGCTTCCACCCACCAGTCCCTCTCCTCCCTCAACACCCTCTTCACCGCTGGCTGCTTCTGATACGTCTAAAACGTATCTATAATTTCTTATGTTCCATGCTACTTTTATGATGATACTCACATGTTTTATACACATTATATGTCATATTTATGCATTTTCCGGCACTAACCTATTGACGAGATGCCGAAGAGCCGATTGCTTGTTTTCTCGCTGTTTTTGGTTTCAGAAATCCTAGTAAGGAAATATTCTCGGAATTGGACGAAATCAACGCCCAGGGGCCTATTTTTCCACGAAGCTTCCAGAAGTCCGAAGAGGAAACGAAGTGGGGCCACGGGGCGCCGCCACACTAGGGCGGCACGGCCTACAGGGGGCCCGCGCGGCCCTAGCGTGTGGGGCCCCCGTGACGCCTCCTGACCTGCCCTTCCGCCTACTTAAAGCCTTCGTCGCGAAACCCCCAGTACCGAGAGCCACGATACGGAAAACCTTCCAGAGACGCCGCCGCCACCAATCCCATCTCGGGGGATTCAGGAGATCGCCTCCGGCACCCTGCCGGAGAGGGGAATCATCTCCCGGAGGTCTCTTCATCGTCATGATCGCCTCCGGATCGATGTGTGAGTAGTCCACCCCTGGACTATGGGTCCATAGCAGTAGCTAGATGGTTGTCTTCTCCTCATTGTGCTATCATGTTAGATCTTGTGAGCTGCCTATCATGATCAAGATCATCTATTTGTAATGCTACATGTTGTGTTTGTTGGGATCCGATGAATATTGAATACTATGTCAAGTTGATTATCAATCTATCATATATGTTATTTATGTTCTTGCATGCTCTCCGTTGCTAGTAGAGGCTCGGCCAAGTTGATACTTGTGACTCCAAGAGGGAGTATTTATGCTCGATAGTGGGTTCATGCCTCCATTAAATGCAGGACGAGTGACGTGAAAGTTCTAAGGTTGTGGATGTGCTCGTTGCCACTAGGGATAAAACATCGATGCTTTGTCTAAGGATATTTGTGTTGATTACATTACGCACCATACTTAATGCGATTGTCTGTTGTTTGCAACTTAATACCGGAGGGGTTCGGATGATAACCTGAAGGTGGACTTTTTAGGCATAGATGCATGCTGGATAGCGGTCTATGTACTTTGTCGTAATGCCCTGATTAAATCTCATAGTACTCATCATGATATATGTATGTGCATTGTTATGAATTCTTTATTTGTCAATTGCCCAACTGTAATTTGTTCACCCAACATCTGTTTATCTTATGGGAGAGACACCACTAGTGAACTGTGGACCCCGGTCCTGTTCTTTACATCTGAAATACAATCTACTGCAATTATTCTTTACTGTTCTTCGCAAACAATCATCATCATCCATACTATACATCTAATCCTTTGTTTACAGCAAGCCGGTGAGATTGACAACCTCACTGTTACGTTGGGGCAAAGTACTTTGATTGTGTTGTGCAGGTTCCACGTTGGCGCCGGAATCCCCGGTGTTGCGCCGCACTACACTCCGCCACCAACAACCTTCACGTGTTCCTTGACTCCTACTGGTTCGATAAACCTTGGTTTCTTACTGAGGGAAACTTGCTGCTGTGCGCATCACACCTTCCTCTTGGGGTTCCCAACGGACGTGTCAACTACACGCATCAAGCAAATTTCTGGCGCCATTGCCGGGGAGATCAAGACACGCTGCAAGGGGAGTTTCCCACATCCAATCTCTTTACTTTGTTTTTGTCTTGCTTTACTTTATTTTATTTACTGCTTTGTTTGCTCTCTATATTCAAAACACAAAAAATTAGTTGCTAGTTTTACTTTATTTACTATCTTGCTCTCTATATTGAAAACACAAAAAAATTAGTTACTTGCATTTACTTTATTTAGTCTGCTTTATTTACTACTGCTAAAATGGGTACTGTTGAGAATACTAAGTTGTGTGACTTCACTAGCACAAATAATAATGATTTCTTATGCACACCTATTGCTCCACCTGCTACTACAGCAGAATTCTTTGAAATTAAACCCGCTTTACTGAATCTTGTTATGAGAGAGCAATTTTCTCGGTGTTAGTTCCGATGATGCTTGCTGCCCATCTTAATAATTTTGTTGAACTATGTGAAATGCAAAAGTGTAAGGATGTAGATGGTGACATTATAAAATTAAAATTTTTTCCTTTCTCCTTAAGAGGAAGAGCTAAAGATTGGTTGCTATCTCTGCCTAGAAATAGTATTGATTCATGGACTAAATGTAAAGATGCTTTTATTGGTAGATATTATCCTCCCGCTAAAATTATATCTTTGAGAAGTAGCATAATGAATTTTAAGCAATTAGATAATGAACATGTTGCTCAAGCATGGGAGATAATGAAATCTTTGGTAAAGAATTGCCCAACCCATGGACTTACTACTTGGATGATCATCCAAACCTTTTATGCAGGATTGAATTTTTCTTCGCGGAACCTATTGGATTCAGCTGCTAGAGGTACCTTTATGTCCATTACTTTGGGGGCGGCAACAAAGCTTCTTGATGATATGATGATAAATTACTCTGAAGGGCACACTGAAAGGGCTCCACAAGGTAAGAAGGTAAATTCTGTTGAAGAAACCTCTTCCTTGAGCGATAAGATTGATGCTATTATGTCTATGCTTGTGAATGGTAGATCTAATGTTGATCCTAATAATGTTCCTTTAGCTTCATTGGTTGCCCAAGAAGAACATGTTGATGTGAACTTCATTAAAAATAATAATTTCAACAACAATGCTTATAGGAATAATTCTGGTAACAACTATAGGCCATATCCTTCTGCTAATGGTAATGGTTATGGTAATTCTTATGGGAATTCTTACAACAATAATAGGAATGTACCCCCTGGTCTTGAAGCCATGCTTAAAGAATTTATTAGTACACAAATTGTTTTTAACAACTCTGTTGAAGAAAAGCTTGATAAAATTGATATTCTTGCTTTTAAGGTTGATAGACTTGCCTCTGATGTTGATCTTTTAAAATTGAAAGTTATGCCTAATAAGGATATTGATAATAAAATTGTTACTACAGAAAATGCCATCCAAGTTCGAATTAATGAAAATATTAGATTGATGGCTGAATTGCATGCTAGGTGGGAAAGAGAAGAAAACGAAAAACTAGCTAAAGAGAATAATGTAGCTAAAGTTTGAACTATCACCACCACTAGTAATGATAATGCTTCACATGTTGCTACACCCCCTACTATCAATGGTAAAATAATTGGTGTTGGCAATGTTTTTACTCCTAGTGCAAAGCGTGCAAAATTGCTCGAAACTCGCTAAAACTGCTTGAAATTGATAAAACTGCTGAAATTTTTCAAAATGTTGGGGACAATGATTCCATTGCTGTAGATCATAATGGTTTAGACTTTGATGATTTTCACATCTCTGAAGTTATAAAGTTCTTACAAAAACTTGCTAAAAGTCCCAATGCTAGTGCTATAAATTTGGCCTTTACAAAACATATTACAAATGCTCTCATAAAAGCTAGAGAAGAGAAACTAAAACTTGAAACTTCTATTCCTAGGAAGTTAGAGGATGGTTGGGAGCCTATCATTAAGATGAGGGTCAATGATTTTGATTGTAATACTTTATGTGATCTTGGTGCAAGTATTTCTGTTATGCCTAAGAAAATTTATGATATGCTTGACTTGCCACCATTGAGAAATTGTTATCTGGATGTTAATCTTGCTGATAATGCTATAAAGAAACCTTTGGGGAGGATTGATAATTCTCGTATTATGGTTAACAACAACCTTGTCCCCGTTGATTTTGTTGTCTTGGATATTGAATGCAATGCATCTTGTCCCATTATATTGGGAAGACCTTTTCTTCGAACTGTTGGTGCTACCATTGATATGAAGGAAGGTAATATTAAATATTAATTTCCTCTTAAGAAAGGTATGGAACACTTCCCTAGAAAGAGAATGAAGTTACCATATGATTCTATTATTAGAACAAGTTATGATGTTGATGCTTCATCTCTTGACGTTACTTGATACACACTTTCTGCGCCTAGCTGAAAGGCGTTAAAGAAAAGCGCTTATGGGAGACAACCCATTATTTTACTTCTGCACTTTATTTTATATTTGAGTCTTGGAAGTTGTTATTACTGTAGCAACCTCTCCTTATCTTTATTTTATTGCATTGTTGTGCCAAGTAAAGTCTTTGATAGTAAAGTCAATACTAGATTTGGATTACTGCGCAGGAACAGATTTCTTGCTGTCACGAATTTGAGCAGTAGTCTCTGTACAAAATTTATAAAAATCTGCCAATTTACGAGCGTGATCCTCAGATATGTACGCAACTTTCATTCAATTTGGGCATTTTCATCTGAGCAAGTCTGGTGCCTCTTAAAAGTTCTTCTTTACGGACTGTTCTGTTTTGACAGATTCTGCCTTTTATTTCGCATTGCCTGTTTTGCTATGTTTGATGGATTTCTTTGTTCCATTAACTTTCAGTAGCTTTGTGCAATGTCCATAAGTGTTAAGAATGATTATGTCACCTCTGAATATATGAATTATGCACTGATCCTCTAATGAATTTGTTTTGAGTTTGGTGTGGAGGAAGTTTTCAAGGGTCAAGAGAGGAGGATGATACAATATGATCAAGAAGAGTGAAAAGTCTAAGCTTGGGGATGCCCCCGTGGTTCATCCCTGCATATTTTAAGAAGACCCAAGCATCTAAGCTTGGGGATGCCCAAGGCATCCCTTCTTCATCGACAACTTATCGGGTCACCTCTAGTGAAACTATATTTTTATTCCGTCACATCTTATGTGCTTTACTTGGAGCGTCTGTTTGTTTTTGTTTTTGTTTTTGTTTTTGTTTGAATAAAATCGGATCCTAGCATTCTTTGTTTGGGAGAGAGACACGCTCCGCTGTTTCGTATGAACACTTATGTTCTTAGCTTTATCTTTAATGTTCATTGCGAAAGTTGAACTACTTCATTCATTGCTATATGCTTGGAAACGGAAATGCCGCATGTGGTAAATGGTATAATGTCTTGAATAATGTGATACTTGGCAATTGTTGTGCTCATAGATCATGTTTAAGCTCTTGCATCATGTACCTTGTACCCATTAATGAATAACTACATAGAGCTTGTTAAAATTTGGTTTGCATGATTGATCTCTAGAGTCTAGATATTTTCTCGGTTGAGGTGTTTGAACAACAAGGAGACAATATAAAGTCTTATAATAGTTACAATATGTTCATATGTGAGTTTTGCTGCACCTTTTATACTTGAGTTTGCTTCAAACAACCTTGCTAGCCTAGCCTTGTATTGAGAGGAATTCTTCTCATGCATCCAAATCCTTGAGCCAAAAACTATGTCATTTGTGTCCACCATACCTACCTACCACATGGTATTTCTCTGCCATTCCAAAGTACATTACTTGAGTGCTACCTTTAAAATTCTATTCTTTGTCTTTGCAATATATAGCTCATGGGAAAAATAGCTTAAAAACTATTGTGGTGAAGAATATGTACTTATGTGTCTTATTTCTTAATAAGTTGCTTGTTGAGAGGTAACCATGTTTCTGGGGACGCCATCAACTCTTTTACCTTTGTTGAATATCATGTGAGTTGCTATGCATGTTCGTCTTGTCTGAAGTAAGGGCGATTTTCATGATCATATGGTTTGAGTATGCATACTGTTAGAGAAGAACATTGGGCCGCTAACTAAAGCCATGATTCATGGTGGAAGTTTCAGTTTGGACAATTAATCCTCAATCTCTTATGAGAATATTAACTGTTGTTGAATGCTTATGCATTAAAGAGGAGTCCATTATCTATTGTCTATGTTGTCCCGGTATGGATGTCTAAGTTTAGAATAATCAAAAGCGAGAAATCCAATGCGAGCTTTCTCCTTAGACCTTTGTACATGCGGCATAGAGGTACCCCTTTGTGACACTTGGTTGAAACATATGCTATGCAATGATAATCCATGTTAATCCAAGCTAATTAGGACAAGGTGCGAGCACTATTGGTATACTATGCATGAGGCTTGCAACTTATAGGATATCTTATACATAACACATATGCTTTATTACTACCGTTGACAAAATTGTTTCTTGTTTTCAAAATGAAAAGCTCTAACACAAATATAGTAATCCATGCTTCCCTCTGCGAAGGGCCTATCTTCTACTTTATTGTTGAGTCAGTTTGCCTATTCTTTCTATCCCAGAAGCAAACACTTGTACCAACTGTGTGCATTGATTCTTACATGTTTACCTATTGCACTTGTTATATTACTTTGTGTTGACAATTATCCATGAGATATACATGTTGAAGTTGAAAGCAACCGCTGAAACTTATATCTTCCTTTGTGTTGCTTCAATATCTTTACTTTGAATTTATTGCTTTATGAGTAACTCTTATGCAAGTCTTATTGATGCTTGTCTTGAAAGTATTATTCATGAAAAGTCTTTGCTATATGATTCATTTGTTTACTCATTATCTTCATCATTGCTTCGAATCGCTGCATTCATCTCATATGCTTTACAATAGTATTGATCAAGATTATCTTAGCATGTCACTTCAGAAATTATCTTTGTTATCGTTTACCTACTCGAGGGCGAGTAGGAACTAAGCTTGGGGATGCTTGATACGTCTCAAACGTATCTATAATTTCTTATGTTCCATGCTACTTTTATGATGATACTCACATGTTTTATACACATTATATGTCATATTTATGCATTTTCCGGCACTAACCCATTGACGAGATGCCGAAGGGCCAGTTGCTGTTTTCTGCTGTTTTTGGTTTCAGAAATCCTAGTAAGAAAATATTCTCGGAATTGGACGAAATCAACGCCCAGGGGCCTATTTTTCCACGAAGCTTCCAGAAGTCCGAAGAGGAAACGAAGTGGGGCCACGGGGCGCCGCCACACTAGGGCGGCGCGGCCTACAGGGGGCCCGCGCGGCCCTAGCGTGTGGGGCCCCCGTGACGCCTCCCGACCTACCCTTCCGCCTACTTAAAGCCTTCGTCGCGAAACCCCCAGTACCGAGAGCCACGGTACGGAAAACCTTCCAGAGACGCCGCCGCCGCCAATCCCATCTCGGGGGATTCAGGAGATCGCCTCCGTCACCCTGCCGGAGAGGGAAATCATCTCTCAGAGGTCTCTTCATCGCCATGATCGCCTCCGGATCGATGTGTGAGTAGTCCACCCCTGGACTATGGGTCCATAGCAGTAGCTAGATGGTTGTCTTCTCCTCATTGTGCTATCATGTTAGATCTTGTGAGCTGCCTATCATGATCAAGATCATCTATTTGTAATGCTACATGTTGTGTTTGTTGGGATCCGATGAATATTGAATACTATGTCAAGTTGATTATCAATCTATCATATATGTTATTTATGTTCTTGCATGCTCTCCGTTGCTAGTAGAGGCTTTGGCCAAGTTGATACTTGTGACTCCAAGAGGGAGTATTTATGCTCGATAGTGGGTTCATGCCTCCATTAAATCTGGGACAGTGACAGAAAGTTCTAAGGTTGTGGATGTTGTTATATTGTGATCCAAATTCATATACTAAAGGGAGGCTAACTTCTGACGAGCGGAGCCCATACGGCGTGCCCTACAGGGACGCCTGCGGGGGTGCGGGGGGCGGCAGCCCCCCGCGGTACGGTACGGATCGTTGGCACCGCCTATATATACATCTTGTAAGCCGCCGGCTAGGGTTTATCAGATTATAAGATAACCCACGGCGTTTGTAAACACCTCCCGATATAGTGAAGTTTTGTTGGTCGGCGCCCGTGGTTTTTTCCCCTTCCGTGTTGGAAGGGGTTTTCCACGTTAAATCTTGTGTCCCCTGCGTGTGTTCTTGTTTCGTTGTTCGTTATTTGCTTGTCGCTTTTATAACAAGTGGTATCAGAGCCCGTGTTTCAATCTAGGGTTTTGCGACATGTCTTCCTTGAAGTTCGATCTACCGCAGCTGGATTACACCACGAGATTTTCTCTATGGCAAGTGAAGATGAGGGCGATACTTACCCAATCTTCTGATCTGGATGAAGCTCTTGATGGTTTTGGCAAGAAAGATGCCAAGACATGGACCGACGATGAAAAGAGGAAAGACCGTAAGGCTTTTTCATTAATTCAGCTTCATCTATCCAACAATACCTTGCGGAAGTGCTTGGCTGAGAAATCCGCAGTGGCGCGTGGTTGAAAGCTCGGAATCGATCCGCATGTCCAAAGATCTAACCGAGTAAGATGCACGTGAAGATGAAGTTGTTCTCGCACAAGCTGCAAGAAGGTGCGTCAATGATGAATCACCTATCGATCTTTAAAGAGATCGTTTCTGATTTGCTATCCATGGAGGTAAAATATGATGATGAGGATCTAGCTCTTATACTTGTTAGTCTCGTTGCCTAATTCTTTTGCGAATTTTCGAGACACCTTGTTATACAGATCGTGATGAACTAACCCTTGCCGAAGTTTATGAGGCCCTCCAATGAGAGGGAAAAGATGAAATCTATGGTGCGGGCGAGAGGGTTCGTCATCTAAGGCGAAGCTACTTGCAGGTCCGAGGCGGGACCGAGAACAGAAACAACAACTACAACAACTACAACGAGAGATAAGAGCAAGACCGACAGAGGTCGCTCAAAGTCCAAGGGACGAGATGGTAAGTTCTGCAAGTACTCGTAAGAAAACTAGCCACAATATTGATGATTGCTTGGAAGTTGCAGAACAAAGAGAAAAGAAACGGTACTTACCAACCGAAAAACAAATCTGAGGGTGATGGTAAGGCTGCTGTTGTTTGATAATTCTGATGGCGATTGCCTAGTTGTGTTTGCTGGTTGTGTTTCTGGTAATGATGAGTGGATCCTTGATTCTGCATGTTCGTTTCATATTTGCTGTAACAAAGACTGGTTCAGTTCTTATGAGTTTGTGCAGAGTGGAGATGTCGTGCGTATGGGAGATAACAACCCACGTGAGATCGTGGGCATTGGCTCCGTCCAAATCAAGATGCATGATGGCATGACACGCACTCTGACAGATGTGAGACACATACCTGGCATGGCCAGAAATCTGATCTCTCTCAGTACCCTTGATGTTGACGGGTACAAACACTCCGGTTCTCGCGGAGTTCTAAAGGTATCAAAAGGTTCTCTCGTTCACATGATTGGTGATATGAATTCTGCAAAGTTATATGTTCTTAGAGGTAGCACTTTGTCTGGTATTGCTGCTGCTGTTATTCCTGATGAACCTGGTAAAACCAATCTGTGGCATATGCGTCTTGGACATATGAGTGAACATGGCATGGCAGAATTACACAGGAGAGACCTGCTAGATGGCTGCAATTTGAGTAAGTTTGAGTTACGTGAGCACCTGCATTTTTGGTAAGCATAAAAGAGTTAAATTCAATGCTTCCGTTCATACCACTAAAGGGATTTTAGATTATGTACATGCTGATGTGTGGGGACCTTCCCGCAAGACTTCTCTTGGTGGTGCAAATTACATGCTTACTATCATAGATGATTACTCCGGAAAAGTGTGGCCTTTCTTTCGAAACATAAATCTGATGTGTTTGATGCTTTTAGAAAGTGGAAAGTTATGGTAGAGAAGCAAACAGAAAAGAAAGTTAAATTGCTTCGTACTGACAATGGCATGGAGTTTTGTTCTATTGTTTTCAATGATTATTGCAGCGACGAAGGCATTGTCAGGCACCACACCATCCCATATACTCCTCAGCAGAATGGTGTGGCGGAGAGAATGAACAGAACCATCATCTCCAAGGCTCGCTGCATGTTGTCTAATGCTGGTATGCATAGACGTTTCTGGGCTGAAGCAGCCTCCACCGCCTGTTACTTGATAAATAGGTCACCTTGTATTCCGCTTGATAAGAAAACTCCTATTGAGGTATGGTCCGGTTCACCTGCTGATTATTCACGGTTGAGAGTTTTCGGTTGCTATCGCTTATGCTCATGTTGATAATGGAAAGCTAGAGCCCAGGGTTGTTAAGTGTGTGTTTCTTGGTTATGGTTCAGGAGTTAAGGCATACAAGTTATGGAATCCTGAAACTAAGAAAGTTTTGCATAGTAGGAATGTTGTCTTTAATGAGGCTGTTATGTTTTATAAGAGTTCATCTACAGATGTTATTGATGCTGTTGATTTTTATGATAATTGTGATGATGAACAACAGAGGATTAGCGTGCAGGTGGAGCACGTGGAGGAGAAAGAAAATGATGTTGCTGAAATTGATAACATTGTTGTTCAGCACTCACCACCTGTTTTGCAGCAAACAAATAGTTCCATTGTTGCTGATAGACCGAGGCGTAACAAAGGTCCACGTCCTCGTTTAATTGAAGAATGTAATCTTGTTCATCATGCTTTGAGTTGTGCTGAACAGGTGGAGCATGATACTGAACCTGCTACATATACTGATGTCGTTGCATCCGTTGACCGCGTGAAGTGGATTTCTGCTATGCAAGAGGAGATGCAATCGCTTGACAAGAATGGCACATGGGATGTTGTGCCCTTGCCTAAACAAAAGAAGGCTGTCCGCTGTAAGTGGATATTTAAAAGAAAGGAAGGTTTGTCTCCTAATGAGCCTCCGAGGTATAAGGCAAGGTTAGTAGCAAAAGGTTTCGACCAAATTCCAGGTATTGATTATAATGATGTATTCTCTCCGGTTGTGAAGCATAGTTCCATTCGTGCATTCTTTGGTATTGTGGCTATGCGTGATCTTGAGCTTGAGCAGCTAGATGTAAAGACTCGCTTTTCGCATGGTGAGCTTGAGGAGGAGATATACATGGACCAGCCTGAAGGTTTTGTTGTGCCCGGTAAGGAGGATCTTGTTTGCAAGTTGAAGAGGTCCCTTTATGGTTTGAAACGAGTCTCCAAGACAGTGGTACAAAAGGTTTGATTCATTTATGCTTGCACATGAGTTTAAGAGATCTAAGTATGATAGTTGTGTTTATATCAAGTTTGTTAATGGATCACCAATATACTTGCTGTTATATGTTGATGATATGTTGATTGCTGCCAAGAGCAAGAAAGAGATCACTACTTTAAAGTCACTGTTAAGTAGTGAGTTTGAGATGAAGGATCTTGGTGCTGCTAAGAAAATACTAGGTATGGAAATTACAAGAGACAGAAAATCTAGTGTGTTACTTCTTAGTCAGCAAAATTACATTCGAAAGTTCTTCATCGTTTTAATATGCATGATGCAAAGTCTCGTTAGTACACCAATTGCTTCTCACTTCAAATTGTCAGCATTGCAATGTCCTAGAATCTTGATGAAGATATTGAGTACATGTCTCGAGTTCCATATTCTAGTGCTTGTTGGTTCTTTGATGTATGCCATGGTTTGTTCTCGTCCCGATTTATCATATGCTATGAGTTTGGTCGGTCGATACCTAGCTGATCCTCGGTAAAGAACATTGGAGAGCTGTTCGGTGGATTTTCGGTACCTTCGTGCCACATCCAAAGCTTGCTTGAAGTTTGGCAAGACCGGTGAGGGACTCGTTGGCTATGTGGATTCAGATTTTGCTGCCGATTTGGATAAGAGAAGATCCCTCACAGAGTTATGTGTTCACTTGTTGGTGGATGTGCTTGTGAGTTGGAAGGCAACGTTACAATCTGTTGTTGCCCAATCTACGACCGAAGCGGAATATATAGCAATTAATGAAGCTCGGCAAAGAGTCCGTTTGGTTGAAAGGTTTGTATACCGAGCTTTGTGGAGATGATTCTTGCATTAACTTGTTTTCCGACGGTCAAAGTGCAATATACCTTACTAAAGATCAAATGTTCCATGAGAGGACAAAGCACATTGATATCCAGTACCATTATATTCGCGACATTGTTGCTCAAGGTAAACTGAAGGTATGCAAGATAAGTACTCATGATAATCCTGCTGATATGATGACAAAGCCAGTTCCTATTTCCAAGTTTGAGCTTTGCTCGAGCTTGGTTGGTATAACTGTTTAGCCCAAGTGGCTGTTGGCGCCAGCAAGTGTTTTTCTCTTTGTTGTTCAGGAGATTGTTGAAGTTCATGCTACAAGATGGAATTTCTCTCAAGGTGGAGTTTGTTATATTGTGATCCAAAATCATACACTAAAGGGAGGCTAACTTCTGACGAGCGGAGCCCATACGTCGTGCCCTACAGGGACGCCTGCGGGGGGTGGGGGGGCGGCAGCCCCCCGCGGTACGGTACGGATCGTTGGCACCGCCTATATATACATCTTGTAAGCCGCCGGCTAGGGTTTATCAGATTATAAGATAACCCACGGCGTTTGTAAACACCTCCCGATATAGTGAAGTTTTGCTGGCTGGCGCCCGTGGTTTTTTCCCCTTCTGGGTTGGAAGGGGTTTTCCACGTTAAATCTTGTGTCCCCTGCGTGTGTTCTTGTTTTGTTCTTCGTTATTTGCTTGTCGATTTTATAACAGATGTGATGTTGCCACTAGGGATAAAACATCGATGATTTGTCTAAGGATATTTGTGTTGATTACATTACGCACCATACTTAATGCAATTGTCTGTTGTTTGCAACTTAATACTGGAGGGGGTTCGGATGATAACTTCGAAGGTGGACTTTTTAGGCATAGATGCATGTTGGATAGCGGTCTATGTACTTTGTCGTAATGCCCCGATTAAATCTCATAGTACTCATCATGATATATGTATGTGCATTGTTATGCCTTCTTTATTTGTCAATTGTCCAACTCGTAATTTTTTCACCCAACATCTGTTTATCTTATGGGAGAGACACCACTAGTGAACTCGTGGACCCCGGTCCTGTTCTTTACATCTGAAATACAATCTATCGCAATTGTTCTTTACCTGTTCTTCGCAAACAATCATCATCATCCACACTATACATCTAATCCTTTGTTTACGACAAGCCGGTGAGATTGACAACCTCACCGTTACGTTGGGGCAAAGTACTTTGATTGTGTTGTGCAGGTTCCACGTTGGCTCCGGAATCTCTGGTGTTGCGCCGCACTACACTCCGCCACCAACAACCTTCACGTGTTCCTTGACTCCTACTGGTTCGATAAACCTTGGTTTCTTACTGAGGGAAACTTGCTGCTGTGCGCATCACACCTTCCTCTTGGGGTTCCCAACGGACGTGTCAACTACACGCATCAGCTGCCTCTACGCCTCCTTCCTCGCCTATGGCGGCTCCTCCTCTCTCTCCTCTTCCGTTTCACTACACTCGTCGCCCTCGTGATGTTGATGCTTCCGCTGACATGCCTTCTACTTCCGGTGTGTCCTCTTCGGTGCCTGAGCCTCCTACTCTTGGTGCTCGGCCTCATCGTGCCCCCAACCGCTACTCCCCTACTCACTATGGTCTCTCTGCTGCCCTTGAGCCCACTTCTTACCGGGATGATCGATCTTGCTCATCCCGAATGGCAGATAGCGATGGCTGAGGAGATTGTTGCGCTGGAGCGCACTGGCACGTGGGATGTTGTTACCCCACCTCCTTCTGTTCGTCCCATCACGTGCAAGTGGGTCTATAAGATCAAGACCCGCTCTGATGGTTCCCTTGAGCGCTACAAAGCGCGTCTTGTGGCTCGCGGTTTTCAGCAGGAGCAGGGGCGCGATTATGATGAGACTTTCGCCCATGTGGCTCACATGACCACTGTTCGCACCCTTCTTGCTGTTGCCGCTGCTCGTCGCTATTCTGTCTCTCAGCTTGATGTTCAGAACGCCTTTTTTAATGGCGAGCTACGCGAGGAGGTCTACATGCAGCCACCTCCTGGCTACTCTATTCCTGATGGCATGGCCTGCCATCTCCGGCGCTCTCTCTATGGTCTTAAGCAGGCCCCTCGCGCCTGGTTTGAGCGATTTGCCTCGGTTGTGACTGCTGCTGGCTTCGCTCCCAGTTATCATGATTCAGCGCTGTTTGTCCACACTTCTTCTCGTGGTCGGACTCTTCTTCTGCTCTATGTGGATGACATGATCATCACCGGTGACGACTCTGAGTATATTGCCTTTGTTAAGGCTCGTCTCCATGAGCAGTTTCTCATGACCGATCTTGGTCCTCTTCGCTACTTCCTTGGGATTGAGGTCTCTTCCACCTCCGATGGATTCTATATCTCCCAGGAGAAGTATATACAGGACCTCCTTACTCGTGCTGCTCTTGGTGATGAGCGCACCGTTGAGACTCCTATGGAGTTCAATGTTCAGCTTCGTCCTACTGATGGTATTCCACTGTCTGACCCGACACGCTATCGTCACTTGGTTGGGAGCCTTGTCTATCTTGCTGTGACTCGTCCAGATATTTCCTATTCAGTCCACATTCTGAGTCAGTTTGTTTCGGCTCCCACCTCGGTCCACTACAGTCACCTCCTTCGTGTCCTACGGTATCTTCGTGGCACGATCTCTCGCCGTCTATTCTTCCCTCGCTCCGGCTCCTTACAGCTCCATGCCTACTCTGATGCTACGTGGGCTAGTGATCCTACGGATCGCAAGTCCCTGTCTGCTTACTGTGTGTTTCTTGGTGGCTCTCTCATCGCCTGGAAGACCAAGAAACAGACAACTGTTTCCCGCTCGAGTACAGAGGCCGAGTTGCGAGCCATAGCTTCTGCGACGGCAGAGGTGAAGTGGTTACGCTGGTTACTGGAGGATTTTGGTGTCTCTGCTGCTGCTACACCACTCTTCTCTCGTCTGACAGTACTGGTGCTATCAGCATTGCGCGTGACCCGGTGCGACATGAGCTCAGCAAGCACATTTGTGTGGATGCTTTCTTTTCGCGCGCGGCTGTGCAGGATGAGGTTATCGCTCTTCAGTATGTGCCTTCGGAGTTACAGCTGGCGGATTTCTTCACAAAGCCACAGACTAGAGCACAGCATGGGTTTTTTCTCTCCAAACTCAGTGTTGTTGACCCACCATGAGTTTGAGGGGGGGTGTTAGATATGTATAGACCCCTTTTCCCTTTTCCTTGTATATCCCCAGTGTATAAGGGGTTTCCTGCACACTACACACATGTATATGTACTGGCCTTTGGCCCCCTAGAGAAGATAGTTGCTCATTTCTCTATCAATTTTAATGATCTTATCAATAGAAGCATGCTTCAGCCAGTGAAAATCCAATATGACGGTCGAGTCGATTCATGCCGAGTCCATGATATGATTCTTGATCTCCTTACATCTAAGTCAACTGAAGCAAACTTTGCCACATTCTTTGGTGACCAAAACCAGAAATTAGTGCTTCAACATAAGATCCGCAGGCTATCCCCCAATTATTATTCCCAAGAGCACATCATGATTCCATCATCAGCAATCATTTCTCATTGTCAATCGCTCAGTATTGTCGGGTATGGGCGATTTACACAAAAATAACCCAAAAGTGGAAGAAAAGCACAGACTAACCCTCCGGCGAAACTATTTCACCAATCTAACCCTTTTGTGTGGCGCCCCTCCCAGGGGCGCCACACATGCCCATGTGGCTCCCCTCCGTCGGCGCCACCGACCCAGCCGACGTGGCTCCATCGACGCCGAGCTGGTGCGCCCATCCGGACGTGGCAGCATGTGTGGCGCCCCTCCCAACGGCGCCACACATGCACTTGTAATCCCCCAAAACATACCGTAAGACAATTCCTCTGGGACTTAGCCGTTTTGCGAGGCTCGATGTGTGGCGCCGATGCCACGGGCGCCACACTAGCATGTGTGGCGCCGATGCCACGGGCGCCACACATAGAGGCTCGCGAAAACGGCTAAGGACTTATCGTCCGAAGCCCCTGGATGTTTTCGACCCAATAGTTCATATAGGTTGGCATGTGTGGCGCCGATGCCGTGGGCGCCACACTAGCACTTGTGGCGCCAGAGTGGAGGGCGCCACACACTGACTTTTGTTAAAAACCTGAAAAATCCTACCAAACTCCAACAGTTACGAGTACAACATTGGACACAACAAGTAGCAATTTCATGACATACACATATAACACTTCATAGGTCACATTGTAGCACGTAGATTCAAACAACAAGTAGCATTACGGACCATGGTTCGAAATGACATAGGGTTCACAAATCGATACTTATGAATATAGAGTTCACAACAACACGTAGCACATCCTAGTTGCGTCCTCGACGTGCCGTCCTCGTGGGCTGCTTCCGGACGGCCATCCTCTTCGTCCGCTGCCTTGGCTGCTCCTGCTGCTGCTCCTGCTGCTGCTGCTCCTGCTGCTGCTCCTGCTGCTGCTCCTGCTGCTGCTCCTGCTCCTCCTCCTCCTCCTCCTCGTCCTCCTCCTCTGAAGAGAACGGCTCGTCGTTCCTCATCCTCGACATAGCTGATCTCCGCGGCGGCCCGTCATCAGTGACAACCTTCTTTCCTCGGTTCACATAATCTTCCGGAGTGTACCGGTTTGGAGCCTTGCCCCTTGGCTTCAACTGGTAAGCTGACCGTTGCTTGGAGGTACGCTTCGGAAGTACGCCTTGACTCAGAATTAGGTCGTCCTCAGGAGGAATCTGCACAAACATGAACACATGAGATTACAAAAGTTGAAATTAGTAAGAACATGTTTCGCAGCAACAAAATAGTCCATACATGTTCTTCAGAAGAGGAGGATGTAGGGATTTCGCCTTCGCGGCAACCTAGCAAGTTCGCTAACCGCCGCATCTTTCGTGCGGTGTTCTGCGTCATGGAACTCACGGTTACAAAGCCACCAGCACATAATTGCGTACATTCAAAGTTGCTGATCATACCTTAACGAAATTCCGCAACGGTCCGACAGGCTTTTCATCTGTGTGGCTCTGCTCCCACACAACCTCGCACTCCTCAGCTGTTTTCTGGATCTCCTCCCGCTGTGACAAACATAGCATACACAATTTAAGCGAGCACATGGCAATCTAGATGATGTACTAGTTAGTGAGAGAATCCATTACCACGAAGTTCAGCTCGGAAGCAATATGAGTGGGCAGCGCATACGCCAGAACCGCGCCTCCTCCGTGCACTTGGGGTTTAGGTCAGTCATCGCCGCGCCAATACGGTAGTAGGTACCATATGGCTCCCATTCCACCTGCAGCATACAATTATTTAGTAGATGCCGGTAGAATCAATCAAAACTAGGATTGCAACTCCGCGGTGATCGGTTACCTGCTCAGCCGGTAAGAGTGTCCAACTCCGCAGTTGTACTTGCCCGTACATGACCATTGGATCGCTCGTCATCTCCGAGACATTGTCCCAAAGGTATGCCCAAGTGGGCTCCCGATCAGGAAAGTGAGGGAAATGAGGCCATGGCGTCTCGTTGAGTACCCTGGGACGCCCAACTGATAGGCGGTCCCAGCTCCATACGGAAAGTAGGAGCATGCATCCACCAATACCGCCGCTCCCGGTCTTGCTCCCGGTCCTGCGACAAGTCTTGCTCCCGGTCCCGCGACAAGCTTCGTCCAACTCGCGTACATAAGATATTTGGTTACTACTTTGTGTAGCGCACTACTATAGGAAAATAGTACATAGAACAAATCATCACCTGCCGGTAGAGGTAGGCAAGTGCCGCTGTTCCCCAACTCCACCGGGCGTCCAACACCGTAAGCGCCTTCAGCCAACACCAATGGGCCAGCTTACCCCCACCGTCGGGAAAGAGAGTCCTGGAAATCATGTACCATAAGTACACGCGGGCGTACGTCCTCCGAGTGTCCTCGTCGGCCTCTATGGGGCATTCGCAAAGTTAGTTCTGATCCAAGTGAAAGACGCGCCGGCGGGAACTCTCTCCTTTGGATTTTCACGGCGGCGGAGGAGCCCCGCCAATAAGCCCCACCATCCGCTGGCGCCACCCATCGAAGCTGTGTTCATACACGGTGGCTCGCCCCGAATAGGTAGTGCAAGGATCATGGAAACATCCTCGCAGAGTAGGGGCCATCTCGCCGGCCCTCAAGTGGAAGGTGTGAGTCTCCGGCCTCCACCGGTCGACAAGGGCGGTGAGTGCCGAGGGGTTCATGTGTGGCCCCCCACGGCTTACAAGGGATATGAACGGCATAAGACCGGTAGGCCGGATGAACTCCGTGTACCTCTCGTCATAAGGTATATCCGGTGTGCCATGGTAACGAATCTTCAAAGGGTGAAGATCCGTTCCCCTCTCCGTCATATGAACAGCCCGGTGCTCCCTGTCGTACTCTTCATCCGGAAGCCACACCATCCTACATGTATGAGCAACACATACAACATATTATGAGCCATTCATACCAAATATGAGCAACACATACATGAGAATATATCCAAATAAGCCATCACACATACATTCCTAACAAATATGAGTTATTCCATCAAGAATACATGAGAATATATCTAACTTTCGAATCACATATACATCACACATACATGAGAGTTCATATCCAAATACATCACACATATGAATTTCGTAAGACATACCATTCCTAGGCACATAATAGACATATGTAAGACAATAGAATGCATTTGCTAAGCTCCAATTTTGCCTTTCACCACATACATACATAAGGATTTCAACACATACATGTAAAATTTCATTCAACACATCTAGGGTTCCTATATATCTAGGGTTCCTACATATCTAGGGTTCCTACATATCTAGGGTTCCTACACATACACATTCAACACATACATAGCCATTTCAAATCTAGTTTCCATGTCTAGGGTTCATGTGTAAATCTAGCAAGATCTATGAAATTAGTGGATGAATGTGAGGGATTCGAAGGGGATTACCTTGAGGAATGGATGGGGAAGAGATTGGCCGGTCAGATCTGATGAATTTGTGGCCGATTTGTTGGGGGAGAGAGAGAGGGAGGAGGAGGAACCGCCGGCCGCCTTGGGGGAGAGAGGGAGAGAGGAGAAGAAACAGAGAAGAAGATGGTCGGGCTGGGGGCGGGCGCGGGCGCCACACTTAAGTGGATGTGTGGCGCCCGTGGCATCGGCGCCACACATGCTAGTGTGGCGCCCGTGGCATCGGCGCCACACATCGAGCCTCGCAAAACGGCTAAGTCCCAGAGGAATTGTCTTACAGTATGTTTTGGGGGATTACAAGTGCATGTGTGGCGCCGTTGGGAGGGGCGCCACACATGCTGCCACGTCGGATGGGCGCACCAGCTCAGCGTCGATGGAGCCACGTCGGCTGGGTCAGTGGCGCCGGCAGGAGGGGAGCCACATGGGCATGTGTGGCGCCCCTGGGAGGGGCGCCACACAAAAGGGTTAGATTGGTGAAATAGTTTCGCCGGAGGGTCAGTCTGTGCTTTTCTTCCACTTTTGGGTTATTTTTGTGTAAATCGCCTCGGGTATGCTGAAAAGATGCCTTCTCTTTCGAAGTTTCGAGTTCTGCGAGTACTTGATATTGAAAATGGCGAGGAGACGGAGAGCAATTGTTTTGAACACGTAAGGAAGCTTTTTCATTTGCAGTATTTGCGACTCAATGCTAGAAGCATTTCTGCACTCCCTGAACAATTAGGAGAACTACAGCATTTGGAGACTCTGGATATGGGATGGACAAAGATAAGAAAAATACCCAAAAGCATTGTTCAGCTGCAACATTTGACATGTTTGCGTGTCAGTAACCTGGAATTACCGGAAGGAATTGGGAATCTGCACGCTCTGCAGGAGCTATCAGATATAAAAGTAAACCGGGACAGCCTGGCATCTTCTTTGCTGGGGCTGGGCAGCCTGATTAAACTGCGGATTCTTGGGCTATGCTGGTGCCTTGTCGACGTGGACAGTAATAAAGAAACTCTTGCAGATAACTTGGTCTCATCACTCCGCAGGCTGGGAAGACTCAACCTTCGATCTCTGAATATTCAGAGTAACTATACATATTCGCGGCTACATTTCTTGTTGGATTCTTGGTTCCTTTCCCCTCATCTCCTCCAGAAGTTTCAGATGGACATGTTCTACTTCTTCCGCAGAGTTCCAGCGTGGGTTGCATCGCTTGATAACCTCACCTACCTGGATATCAATATCAATCCAGTACAGGAGGAAGCACTGGAGATCCTTTGGAGGCTTACCTGGTTTGCTGTCTGTATGCCTGACATCAAGATCAGCTGCTCCCGAGCATAGGCTCGTCGTAAGCAGCAACATGTTCATAAGACTGAAGGAGTTCTACTTCACCTGCTGGAGAAATGGGGCAGGCCTTATGTTTGAAGCTGGGGCCATGCCAAGGCTTGAGAAGCTGCGTGTTCCATTTGATGCAGGTAGTGGTCTTGATTTTGGCATCCAGCACCTCTCATCCCTCAGGAATCTTTCCGTTGAGATCATTTGCATGGGCGCAACGATTCGGGAGGTGGAGGCATTGGAGGAGGCCATCAGGAACACGGCGGATCTCCTCCCAAACCGCCCCACACTGGAAATCCGAACGTGGGAAGATGAACATCTGGTGAAGGAGGAACAAGGCAACGTTGAAGAGGAGATCCAGACAAGTGGCTGAAAGGCAGTCTGCAGTATATTTAAGTTTACACAACAAACAACTGATTATACAATTTTCAAGTTATTTTTCCTCCCATAGGCTACTTTTTTTTTTGTAATTTTCCCTGGAGCAAATTACATTATGGATCACTGAACTAGTACAGCTGGTTCAAGTATATCTCTGTACTCAAAGTTGCATACCTTTAGTCACTAAATTTCAAGTGGGTCACTCTATGAGTCTAGGTCAGCAGCATTCTATCCTAGGCATGAGATCAGTGACAGATGGGATGGCATGTTCTGATGTTCACTGGTGTGACTGTGGCATGTGTGTGTGTTTATAGTCTAAAATGGATAAATCTGGTAGAGAAAACACTCAGTCGTGGACTGGAGCTGTCCCATCCGACCAAAGAATCGATTTGCACAGAAAGGGGTTTTCCTGGCCCTCATGGGATGGCTGGATTGGGCCAGGAAAATCCCTATAAGTGGGTGTCACAGTGTATGTATATTGACACGATAAAGAAACAACCTCCTCACACCTGAATTTGTTTCCCCTTCTTCTCGAGCGACTTCTGTGCTGTCTCCCTGTTCATTTTAACTATAATTAATATAGGAACAACATGCTTATTATTAATTTATTATTATCATATCATTTGGTTAGTATATTGTCGAGTGAAGTTGAACTAATTTAATCCTTCAGGAGGTTCTACAAGTTTGTTTGTGGAGAAACAAGAGTCTCAGTTTATAACGCTACTTGTCTTGTTGGAGACACAAAAAGTAAACCAAACGAAGATGCTCCTACAATGAATAAAATACTCACTCCATCCTTTTATGCTAGAAATTCACCGAGCATTTCAATAATTTCAGTGTTCATATTAATTCACAAACAATTCTTTGTTCTGCAATGCTATTTTCTCATGTCCTGCATGACTGAGATCATGGTTCATTGTTTTCTGTATAAAATACTAACATTACAGTCTTGATTCAGTGGAAGTTTTGATTTTGTGGTGGATTTACGTTCTGAATTCAACTGCACCGGACCAAAGAAGAAACATCAAACCATATCTCTAGAGTTCAGAAGCATTATGTCATCCCAGTACCTTATGGTAACTGGACTAATCATATTGATCAAGTTAATATTTATGAAACTTAAAGGTTTCCAGTTTCGATTTACTTATAGTGTACTTGTAGCTGTTTTTGCCATGATTATGTAGGTTACCTTGGAAGGGCGGGTCTGGTGCAGCGGTAGAGCCTCACCGCCTGTGACCGAGAGGTCCCAGGTTCGAGTCGCGGTCTCCTCACATTGCACTTCGTGAGGGTAAGACTTGCCACTAACACCTTCCCTAGACCCCGCACACTGCGGGAGCTGATACGTCCTTTATGTAGGTTACCTTGTTGTCGTTCCTGCCTTCCTATAGAGCAGGGCGTGCTTTATCCGTGTAATGGTCTGGTCAGCTAACAAATTTCAGTAGTTTCATTAAAAAAAACAATCAGTAGACTTTGCATGCACTCTTACATCTGGATGTAGCAGATAAATCTAGTCACGTATTGGTTACCTTGTTGTCGTTCCTGCCTTCCTATAGAGCAGGGCGTGCTTTATCCGTGTAATGGTCTGGTCAGCTAACAAATTTCAGTAGTTTCATTAAAAAAAACAATCAGTAGACTTTGCATGCACTCTTACATCTGGATGTAGCAGATAAATCTAGTCACGTATTTGGTTGTAGCAGTGGTATCGAAGTTGCAATGAAGAATTTTGCGGGTCATGAACTGTTTCTCACAAAGGGTAATTCGGGTAGAGCATATGTTGGAACAAATCTTGTTATTAGTGGAGTGGAATACAGAAAAAGCACTACGTGCGTGTGTGCTGGAACTCTTCGTGTGTATGTGTGCATCTTCTCCACCATGTTAACGTGTGTGTATGTGGGGCAAATCTATCAATTGGTATCAGAGCCTCGTTCGTCGAGGTTGGGTCTTCATCATCGTCGAGCTGCGTCACGAGCGATGGAGAAAGGCATGCTGCCCGGTAAGTTGAGCCACCGGCGGCAAGGAGGTGATGGCCAAGGTGCGGACGCCATTGCCATGAAGAGTTCATCGTCCATGTCGGAGTCGTCGACAAGGTGCGTCATCGGCGGCAACATGGAGGGAGTCACCGGTGAGTTGCAGGACAGGCCGGTGGCGAACATGGAGGCGAGCCACCGGCGAGGTGCGTCACCGGCGGCAAACATGCGGCATCGAGTGTGTCATGGCGGCACGCTCGCGGTGAAGGCGTAGGAGGTGCGTCTCTCGGCGAGTCCAATGGCGACGGCGGTAATCGGAGTGCAAGATGGCATTGGCGACCAACTGCGAGGTGCACCGACGACATCGACGACCACATGTTTCAAGGGAGAAATAAGTAATAGCAAGATTTGGGAGGTGATTGTTGGAACAAATCTTGTTATTAGTACTAAGTTTAGAGTTTGATCATGTTCCAACATCATATGAGTGTTTTGTTGGGGAACGCGTATAGAAAACAAAAAAAATTGTACACATTAAACCAAGATCATATGAGAGAGGGGAAGTAACCATCATACCCTCGTAAATCGAACTAGCGGAAGTTTGTCGATGACGAGGTTGATGAAGACACGAGTCGATCTCCGCGACTAGACGGTCTAGTCACGAGGAGATGTATTATCTCTCAAACTGCTCCCATGGTATCTACATATATGAGATTAGCAACACTGCCTCGAAGTGTAAGCACACAGACGAGGCGGGAACGTGCCGATGAAGATCAGGCATTGCTTCCGCGAGACCGACTAGATTAGATCTAGCCGACGACAAAACTCCGGCATCACACCGAGAAGAAAAGGAGAAGTAGATCTCCGCGGCGGTCTCCCGATGGCGTCGGCTAGGGCGGCAGCAAGTGGAGGATGGCACAGTGGTCGTGCTTTGGGTGGTGACGCTTGGAGGTGGCATCGCTTGCGGTGGATGAGGAGAAGGTGGCCAGGGTTAGGGTTGAGTGGGGCGCGCAACTGCCTTGGTTCGCCCCTTCCCTCTCCCTCCCCTTTTATTGAGGGTTGGCCGACCTAGGGGGCTTGGAGTCCATCACGTGGACTCCTTCCTCTCCCAGGCCGACTTGGGGAGGAGTTAGACTCCATCTGGGCTCCTCCTTTCCCAATTGGCCAAGTGGGGTTGGGCGCGGGTGGGGTGGGTGGGGGGTGGGGTGGTAGTCTATGTTGACTCCTCCCCTCCCTTGTGCGCCGGCCAAGGAGGGGCCATGTGGCTTATGGCCCATGGTGCCCCTTCGTGCCATCCCCTTCCGGGCCCTTTCGACTTTTTGAAACCTTCCAGACTCTTCTAAAACTTTCAGAAATAAATCTAGATCCTTTCGGTACCTCCCATAAATGATCGAAACCATTCCATGTCACTCTCGGACACTCTCCGGACTCTTCCAAGGTATTCCAAGACTTTCTGAACAACATTGGGAACCACTTTTCTTCTTTATCTTGCACTCGTATTCTAAATGTCGCTAAATCTTAAGTGTGTGACCCTATAGTTTTGGATATATGTGGACATGTTCAGAACAACCTTCCGTCACAATGATTGATCTCGAGCGCTTGATAACTGCATCAATCCCCACGTAAACACGAAGATCTTTTTCATGTGAACCTTCCGTATTACTTATTCGATACACTTGCATTGCTCAACAATACTCAATACAGCCCAAGGTGAAATCCTAGGTTGTCCTCGTTATCCGGCATGCTCTCTTCACTCATTCTGTATCATCGATGTTCCTGTTACGTAACAACTTAGTCACGTGTTCAGCCAGACGATAACGAACAACACGATACATGAGTGGGCCCAGAGTGTATATCTCCATCGCCGGAGTAGCATTTTCCATGATCACATAAAATGACACTACACAATATTATCTGGTACGAATGCATATAATCTTTTTAGTCACCCAGTTACGAAGTGACAGTTTGAAGAACTTGTGACATCCATATCATATTCTAGTTCATTTTAGTATCAAGGTCTAACGATCTTAGTAACGGTAATACTTAGTCTTTGACAAACTACCGATAACTTATTTTGACGATGTCTTTCACGGTATTTCAATCAGGGTTTATCCAATATTATTGTTCCGCTAACAATGTTACTCACATGCATGTGATAATGGCAACCTATACTAGTTAGAGGAAAGACTAGAGATGTCTAATTTGGTGCTTATTATTCCACACATGTATTAGGGTTTTTCCTTCGATATCACGAATATCCGAAACTAATACAATTATAGCACAAAATATAAAACTTAATTATAAATCAAGAAACTTATTATTGCCTCTAGTGCATATTTTCTTCAATCTCACACTTGCACTATGTTAAGCTTCATGCACTAGCCAATTGAACCAAAAGTCCGAACTGATGAAAAGGAGGAGGCTAGGCTCACGGGAGACGAGAAGACAAGTCAACACGTGGAAGGCCGGAACCACACGGCAGGAGAGGCAGCAAAAGGCCGGACCACATGGGAGGCTGCGGGGAGAGGAGATAATTTTTTAGAATAAATTGGGAAAGCCAGGATTTGAACTCGAGACCTGGGGCTCTGATACCATGTTAAGCTTCATGCACTAGCCAATTGAACCAAAAGTCCGAACTGATGGAAAGGGCTAGGCAATCTACTTGTACACATCAACAGGACTCGGTAATTTAGGCAATATATATATAGAGAAAGTCGCGTTATTTAACCCCCAGGGTGCGGAATAGTTATTCTACACCCATCTTGTATATCTGCAACCGGAAATAATTTTTACGTCACATAAATTTTATCTTACTAAAAGAGTTAAACATAAGAAAAATTACACAAGGCATTTTTTTGTTTAGTGACTTACAAACATATGCCGTAAAATTCATATTTTTGTTTTCTTTACATTGTAATAACTCATAGAGTGTGTTTTTTTCGAGTTCTGCGAGTACTTGATATTGAAAATGGCGAGGAGATGGAGTGTAATTGTTTTGAACACTAAAGTAAGGTTTTTCATTTGCAGTATTTGCGACTCAACGTTAGAAGCATTTCCACACTCCCTGAACAATTAGGAGAACTACAGCGTTTGAAGACTCTGGATATATATGGCATGGACAAAGATAAGAAAAATACCCAAAAGCATTGTTCAGCTGCAACATTTGACATGTTTGCGTGTCCGTAATCTGGAATTACCGGAAGGAATTGGGAATCTGCACGCTCTGCAGGAGCTATCAGATATCAAAGTAAACCGGGACAGCCTGGCATCTTCTTTGCTAGAGCTGGGCAACCTGAGTAAACTGCGGATTCTTGAGCTATGCTGGTGCCTTGTCCATGTGGACAGTAATAAAAAATGGTTTTGCTATGTCTCAGTCAACTAAGAATTTATTAAGTCTCAGTCACTCATAAAAATGCATTTGAGTTGCACTTTCCTATTAAAGAAGTGCAATTGCACTTTTCTAGTGCAACTGATTAGTTGCACATTTTTTTGAAGCACTTTTCTGAGATGACTGAGACTTAAGAAATTCTCAGTTGACTGAGACATACACACCCAAGAAAGAAACTCTTGCAGATAACTTGGTCTCAACGCTCCGCAGCCTGGGAAGACTCAACCTTCGATCTCTGAATATTCAGAATAACTATCGATACTCGCGTATAGATTTCTTGCTGGATTCTTGGTTCCCTTCCCTTCATCTCCTCCAGATGTTTCAGATGGGCATGTTCTACTTCTTCCCCAGAGTGCCAGCTTGGGTTGCATCGCTTGATCCAGTACAGAGGAAGCACTGGAGATCCTTGGAGGCTTACCTGCTTTGCTGGTTGTATGGCTGACATCAAGATCAGCTGCTCCCGATCAAAGGCTCGTCGTAAGCAGCAACATGTTCATAAGCCTGAGAAGGAGTTATACTTCACCTGCTGGAGCAATGGGGCAGGCCTGATGTTTGAAGCTGGGGCCATGCCAAAGCTCGAGAAGCCGCGTGTTCCATTTGATGCAGGCAGTGGTCTTGATTTTGGCATCCAGCACCTCTCATCCCTCAGGAATCTTTCCGTTGAGATCATTTGCATGGGCGCAACGGTTCGGGAGGTGGAGGCATTGGAGGAGGCCATCAGGAACACGGCGGATCTCCTCCCAAACTGCCCCACACTGGAAATCCCAACGTGGGATGATGAACATCTGATGAAGGAGGAGCAAGGCAAGGCTGAAGAGGAGATCCAGACAAGCGGCTGAAAGCCAGTGTGCAGTATATGTAAGTGTACACAACAAACAACTCTTTATACTCCCTCCCTGCAAAAATGTAGCGCATATAAGCTTTTTGAGAAGTTAAACAATGTAATGTTTGACAAAGTATGCAGAAGAAAATATCAACATCTAAAATACCAAATCAATAAAATTACATTCATCATGTTGAGATTTGGATTGCATCATCTACATTTCGTCCATTCAAAGCAACAGTATATCTGTCACGCGAAAAAGACCATCTGGAATATGGCCACCCGTGTTTTACCCAGATGAGTAGGCGACGGCGACCGTGCCGTGAGCGACTCGTCATTCGTCCGGCTCGTCGCCACACCCAACCCGCCACCGTCGCCGATGTGGTGGATCACTCGTTTGGATATGTCGTGGAGAGATCCGCACCCCCACCTGGTTTATGCCGCCTGTCGCCCCCTCACGTTGGCAACGTAGAAACAACACCCGCGCGCACGGCTCGTGCGAAGTGACCACGACGGCGCATTTGTCACGCACGGAAAGCTTCTTTGTCTACTGTATCCTCAATCCATGGAAATCTTCTTGGTAGAGGAGGAAGACTCGAAGTTTACGGCTCCCGGTGCACAGTCAAAAACTAGCTAAGCTAATGCGGAATTGCGAGTCCACAGATAACATAGCTCGTACTTAGTTGACTTTTGCAACATCGGATTTTAATCGTGATTGTGAACTTAAGTTATAAGTTGGATTGCATCTGAAAAATTTCGGTTGCAAGTGAGGTTGCAAGTAGAATAAATGTCTCGTGATTCGTGATAATGATGAGTTGCAAGGATTACAACTGAGATTCGATAGCATCATTCTACTAAAAATAAAGTTAGTTTTCATTAGACTGAAAGCTCATGAAAGCCTTCAAAATTACTGTCCCTAGGTGGCTCTAAATACTTGTCTTAGGTTTAACGAATCTAGATAGATTTTGGCCTACATTTTTGCTAAATCTGCAATAACTATTTAGGGTTGAAGGAAATGCCAGACATTTAGAATATACAAACATGTAAACCGGCCTAAATTGTCAATAAATCTAGGACACTTATTTTAAAATGGAGGGAGCATTATCTAACTTGCCATCTTGTTAAGACACAAATTGCGTGTTATATTTCCATGGGAAGTGTGTTCCAAAAGACTACCATTTGTCTGGCTAGTAGAACTGAAAAACTCGACCGTCCTTCTTTACTCAATAATACCCCCTTTTTATTATTATTGTGGTTTTAGCTTAAATATAAATTACAATTAGATAAAAATTATGGAATCAGAGAGAGTAGGATATTTCACAAATCATGTAGGTGGATCAAACCGAAGTTGTACAGAGCTTTTTTGGATAAAAAAATATATATTAATATTAGGAAGATATCATTTACATCCAGTCTCTGCAACAGCGCAATGCTCTAATAGCAAACTGATGCATACAATTAAAAAAGAAAGAAAAATTACAGAAAAGAAAAGTCCCGTTATAGTGATCTATTTCTTGTAGCATCGAACCATATACCAACACGACAACACCAGAAATCCATCTTATCCAAAAGTAAGGTCTCCAAGAAAGAAACAATGTACAAGTTCCATCGTTGTCCCGATCATAGATCATACATTTTCATCCCGGAGGAAGTCCAGGCTCTAATTTTTTTACTTAGTTTAGGGGTCTCTTTGTAAAATAGGAATCTAACAACATAGGAATATTAATAAAGGAAACAAGTCTTGAGACAATGTATTGTAAATTATACCCCTTGATTTCAAAACACATGTACTCCCTTCGTGTTATGAAACTTTGCTAAGTTTTGTCTAAATTTGTATGTATCTAGACCGTAAATATTATCTAAATACATTCGAATTTTGACAAACACCTGACATATTTCTTGAGACGAAGGGCAGGGAGTACTATGTTTCAAGACCCATAAAGGATTGAAGGGGGAGAGAGATAATCTGCAAGGCATAATAAAAATTCAATGTCATATTAAATTGACATTTGAAGAAGTTCATTAGTAATACATGTAACGGGAATGGTGTTTTGGCACATGGGAGCATATGCTCCCTTTATTTTGAAATGCATGTTACATACATTTTGAAATTTTAAAAAATTGAAACGAAAAAATCAAACGTACATCTTCACGTGCTACGCGCTCACAAAGTTGTTTCATAAAAATCCGACTTGTCGTGTGACGTGTGAAAAAAGATAAAAATCAATGCTGAAAATAAGGCTTTTCAGGAGATAAATTTTCTCTTTTTTACACAGACCAGAAAACATATTGGTTCCTCACGAAACTTGACGAACGTACGTATATTGTGAAGATGTACATGTAGAATTTTTTGTCAAAATATTTCAACATTTCGAAATATAACTTTTTGATAGGGGGAGCATATGCACCCGGGAGCCGAATTGAATTTCCGTACATGTAACCCCTTTCAAAAAAGAAGGAAAAAAAAGTTTGAGGCCTATAAGAGGCCCAGATGAATAGTACTCCCTCAATCCACAAAAGGATATCCAAGGTAGTCCCTCAGCCTACATGAACAAATTCTCCTAAGTATGAACGACTTTAATCAATATTCGCTCAAATTCACCAAAATTCGCCTATTTGTTAACATTTCATCAAATTTTGAATTTACTTTGAGGTGCTCTCTGAAAAATATAGACCCCTCCTATAAATCTACTTGCCGGCTCCCCCATACGGCCTGCATAACGGTTTTGACGAAGGCGGTATGTGAAGGCCGAGTGAAGAAGCTCTAAGACTCACCATATATACTCCCTCCGTTCTGAAATATTCTACATTCTAGCTCTAAAATGTGTTTTAAAGTAGTATATATTCTGCTCCCTCCATCCCATTTCATAGGGTTTGCCAGTAACCATAGGATGTAAAATTGACCATGATAATATAAAATATATATTACAAAATATATATCATTAGAAGGCTTACAAGTTCTACTTTCTAATGATCGGGACAAATTGATAACTTAGAAATACGTGCAAGTCCTATACACTGAAACGGAGGGAGTAGCTTTTAGTCAAAAATAACACCGAAAACAAAATGGTGCTGCTCTTTTTATTGGACGTTGTTATTTTTAACGTAGCTTCGATTGGTTCTTCACATATCTAACTAGTACTAATAAATACAACATTAGTTTGTCTCACTTTTTCTAGAATATAAACTAAATCAGAACGTACGGAGTATATATTTGTTTCCGCCAAATTTTTTTACAGCATTATTTATGTCCAAAGCGTACCCTAGCATTATTTGGGGCTATAACCATTTTTTATATAAAGAACATATATATTCATATCGTGAAGATACCAACGCGTTGTCCTAACGGCATTACGGATGCACACAACAACAAAAAACAAGAATTACAATAAAAAAAATCCCGCTACTGAGATCTATTTTTGAAGCAACAGTACTAATACCACCTCGACAGCACCAGAAGTGCAACTTCTCCAAAAATGACGCCTCCAAGAAGGACATAGCGCACAAGCATCATCGTCGCCGATCGATTTTCACCCTGAAGAAAAGTCATCGCTCCCAAAAACAATGCCTTGAACAAGGTCATTGCGAGGCACAACCAATTAAAGCTAAACCTTGGATTTTCACACTGGAAGGTAGGACTCTGAACTTCTCTTGTGTTGTCGCCTCCACTTCCGAAGCCGCTGGTCCAAATCATAGATCACCAAGCCAATTCATCATCGCTATGAAGAGTTGAATCATTATTGCTAGTCCCTAGATCTCGGCTTCGATGACATTCTCCACCAGCTGGCTTCGCCATGGGAGAGAAAGCATGCCTGATGATGGTAACAGCCAGCAAAGCTTTGCGGCTCTCCCTCTGAAACTAAACAATCAGAAAAAATATGGTTGTGCGCGATCGAATACCATCCGATCCAGAATCTCCGGAACACGACACTCCCACCAGATCGATGGGGACATGCAACATGCAAATATTCATCTTACCTCGAGAAGAATTCTAGAACCACCTCCATTATTTGCGAGACCAGCAGCCCGCACGCCGCCGGTTAGTCTCCAGTAGGAAAGGTAGAAGAGGAGAGGGCGACCCAGTGCACGAATGCGGGTCGTCGCTGAATTTTTCTCCGCAACAAACGCGCTGGCCCCTCAGCCCCAGATCGGGGCCCTACAACCTATTGCAGCCCAGCAGCAGTTGCACACCATGCGAGCTGAAGGATGGCCGCGTCGGCGGCGCACCACCGCCTCTTCGACATCTGACCATCGTAGAACCTCAGGCACCGACCAGACCAGCCACGCCGCCCTGTGCCCCCAGCCGGCATCTCTCCTCCTCCCGAGATTCGCTGCCGAGATGCGGACCTCATCTGCCCTCCGTCTTCAACAAGATGGGTGCCGCCACTGCTGCTGCCGACCAGCGGCCATCGGGCCTGTAACCATTTTTGGTTGACCAATCTACTCGCAAGCAAAACTTCAACGAAAAATCCCAACTCGCCATCTTTTTTTTTTTGCATAAACGGAACACACCCTGCCCTAGTTGGCATCCAGACGACCACGTGTTGAGATTTGGATTGCACCATCCACATTTCATCCATCCAATCCAAATAGTCAATTTATCTCTCACGCGAAAGAGACCATCTTGGATACGGCCACCCGTGTTTTACCCAGATAAGGCGACGGCGACGGTGGCCTGAGCGACTCGTCGTCCGGCCCGGCCGGTTCGTCGCCACACCCAACTCAACGCGTAGGAAATGGAGGCCATTCGTTTGCATCTATCGTGGAGAGATCCGCACCCCACCTGGTTTAAGCCGCCTGTCGCTCCCTACGCATCGCAGAAACAACATCCGTGCGCACGGCGCTTGCAAAGTGATCACGACGGCGCAGTTGTTAGGCACGGAACTTCTCAATATATGTGGTATACACTAGAAAGGTCCATTTTCTTTTCTACCGTTTTCTCAATTAATCCATGGAAGTCTCCTTGGGAGAGGAGGAAGACTCCCTTCTAATCTTAATACTTTTCTCAAGTTTAATAAAGCTAGCTAAATATATTTTAGCTTACATAAATCTGAAACAAGTATCAAGAGCTGGAGGAATACAAAAGTATGTAAGCCGGCCTAAACCACGACCTGACTACCATCTAACTTGCCATCTTGATAAGGTACAGGTTACATGCTCTATTTTCATGAGAAGTGTGTTCTAAAAGACCACCAACTCTCAAATCAGTAGAAATGAGAAACTCGATCGTCCTTCGAAAGCACACTTTACTCAATAACACCTCCCTTTTTCATTATCTTTATTGTGATTTTAGTTTATATTTAAATTGCAACCACGATTAAAAAAATATGGAACGCGGGGAGTAGAATGCTTCATGAATCTTGTTGGTGGATCAAACCGATACAACTGCACAAGAGGTTAAGCTTTTGAGGGCCTCTCTACTATTTTAGCTTCATTTAAGGGCCTCTCTACTATTTTATCTTCATTTAAGGGTCTCTTTGTATTGTAGGAATCTAACAACATAGGAGTAGGTATAGAGAAAACAAGATTGAGGGGACTAAGCCGGATCCCAGGTAAGTTAAAGTTAATGTTGATGGCTCTTTTCACCTCGACTTTTATGCAGGTGTTGTTGGTGTGGTTGTACGGGATTATGAAGGCTGGTTCATTGTGGCTTCAACAATCTATCTTCCAACTGTTGCATCGGCTGCAGTAGCTAGAGCAATGGCCATGCATGAAGGCTTGGCGCTTGCTAATCGTCTAGGATGTAACAATGTATTAGCTGAATCAGATTGCATGGAGACAATACAGGCGTGTACAGGAGAAGAATCATGGTGGGGTGAATCTTCAGCAATTTTTGTTGATTGCGTTGGTATTGCGACTCTTATCGGTAGGGTTTAATTTAAGCATTGTTCGAGGGAAGCAAAAGAGTGTGGCGCATGAACTAGATATGGCTTGTTTTACCGATAAACAATCGTGTAATTGGGTCGATGAGTCCCTAGCTTTATCTTAGTTAAATTTGTGAACGATGTAACTCTTATTTAAAATTAATAAAGTATTGCAGAGACATTTTTGAGGATTGCGGAGAGAGAGATATTTTGCAAGACATAACAGAAAAATCAATGTCATATGAAATTGACACTTGTAAAAGTTCATTTTTTTTAACCAGGGACGGTCCCAAGGACCTAGAAGCTGTCATTGAGCTTGAGTAGTGGCACAATTACAAAGAGGACCAACAAAGAAAAAGAAAATTACAACAGGTCCAACCTTTTTGCTCTAGAGGCCCAAGAAAATACACATGAAACACAATCGGGTCCAGCTCCAATACCATTGCTTCTGGAAGCCACGATGCAGTCAAGCACAACGCCACCGAGGACATGGCCACTTGGGGCGAGGTGCCGGGAGCCAACTACACTGAAGGTAAGAGGCCTCCGAATCGACATAGAAGCCTAGAGGTTTGATTTCACCTGCAAATGTCGGCCGTGAAGAACCGATGCCGACGACAAGGGTGGGAGAAGTTGCCGCACGACCATCCTAGACGGCAGTGAACAAAGAGTTGATTTCATACAACTGTAGGAAAGCAATACTGTAAGGGTATATTGCCCCCATGTGTGGTTTTGGTAATTAGTGACAACCCCTATGGACTAATGTTTTCATTGAGTTTATATGAAGGAATATTCCATAGGTACTACTTGTATTCCATGTGTTGGATTCAAGTATGGATGCCATGAAGATAAAGATATACCTTGTGTATTGGCATCAAGATCATTGATTTGAAGATATATATGTGATATGATCAGGAAGAAGAAATGAAGATGGAGTTCCTATGTAGAACTCAATATTAGCCATGCTCTAGCTTATGTGATAAGCAATGGATGATCAAGATCTTGAGTGCTTGATTCCAAGTGACGAATTCAAATTATGGCTCTAAGTCGGTGTCATGATAGTCTCATAAGTTGAGCTATGATTGACTAAGATTTAGAGCATGCAAACAAATAAAGAATTCTTTATACACCTCAAGATAGTATGATGGAGCATGAGAAGATACAAGGTTGACCAATACAAAGAGTGAATAATAGATTCAAGTTTGGTCAACACATGAAGCATGAAGAATGTGCCACGTGAAGTCATGTGGTATGGTAATCCTTGTCAATTATGCTTTATGAACTAACCCATCATATATGTGTCCTTGTGTTGTCTATGTGAGTTAGGTATCTTTCCATGGGCATGCATCAAAAGTGAGATCTCATATAGCCCATGAGAGGATGACATCAAGTGGTGGTCGTCATCAAGGTCGAGTTGGGCAAGTTCAAGATGAGCATCTCAAGAGGATCACATGCTTGAAGCTTGCCGTCCATTTGGTGATAATGGACATGTGAAGATGTGCATCAATGGAGCTTTCCCATCATGGTGTATGGGGGTTCATTTGTGAGTCTTCACGAAGCAACAATGATCAAGTGAGGCATTCCGGCTTGAGTGGAGCTTGAAGAGTTATCATCAAGATCAAGCGGGATCCGCAAGGCAAAGGTATGGCCTTGCTAGGTTTCCTTTTACCAGTCTCAAGGTGGTTGTTGGGAGACCGGATTATAGGATACATAGCCGCACTATCAAGAGGGGCTTTCGGTTGGGTAACTTGATCACATCGTCTTAGGAAGCTCAACCCTTTGCATTCCATAAATCTTGTTGCTTCTTGGTGTTTCTCTGTGTGAGGTTCTTGAGCTTGTTGCTAAATTTACAACAAGCCCAAGTTCATCGAAAACAGAATTCGTATGCATCTTCTATTGCGTTTTCCTGGTTGAAGGTTTTACTGGTTTGATGCTTTTATAGATAGGCAAAACCTTTTATATTATGTTTCTTACTCAATAGTTGTACTATGATGTTTCTATGCATAATGTTGTAGAGCTGGTCGTCATGATTCCAACGAGTCCAAGATCATCGAAATCGGAGTCCGAATGCAAAAATTATCGCAGTTTCGGTACACAACCCGGTCCACCGAGTGCTGCTACCGGGTAGGTCGGTAGTCAGCTTGGTAGGTACCGGGTCCAGTACCGGGTAGCTCAATTCTGCCCCCAAACGGTCATTGTTTGATGGGCTATAAAAGGGGCCTTCTTCCCCATTGTTCTTAGGGTTCTTAGGCTCGTTTTTTACCACTATTGTTGACCTTCTTGAGCTTGCTTCCTCTCCAATCCCTCCTATGATTCTTGCATATTCTTGGGGGATTTGAAAGAGAAGATCTAGATCTACAACCTCATCCAATCCATTTCTACTCTAGGTGAGGGAACTCTTGGGATTTAGATCTTGGAGTCATTTGTTGATTTCCTCCATTGTTCTTCCTCTCTAATCTCATCCTAGCATTTGTTGCGTTGGTGAGGTTCGAGTGTGAAGGATTTGAACACCTCTAGTGTTCTTGCTTTGCATCATTGCATAGTGTTGAGCTCTCCACCACGATTAGTTCGAGTGAGAGACCGTGAGCTTGTTACTCTTGGAGGGAGACCTCCTAGTTGGCTTGGCGGTTGGTGCTCCGGTGATCTCTTCAAGGAAGATTGTGAAGAGGCCCGGGCTTCTCCTTTGTGGAGCTTGTGAAGTGGTTTTGGAGCTTGCCATCTCCGGAGTGGAGGAAAAGCTAACCATAAGGAAAGTGCCAGTATCCTTTGTGGGTTTGGCTCGGAGAATAGGGTGAGCCTTCGTGGCGTTGGGGAATCCTTCGTGGGACATCCACCCCTCCAAACGTGTCGTACCTTCTTGCAAAGGAAGGGAACACGGGAATACATCCTCGTCTCCCCGTGCCTCGGTTATTTCTATACCCGAACTTTCTTTCCTTGTGATAACCATCGTGCTTGAAGTATCTATTATATCTTGCTATCACTTGTTGTTCATATATATTGTGCTTATCTTGCTTAGCTCTAGTTGTTATTGTTGCACTTAGTTGAGCCTAGCATATTTATGATTTGTGCGTATAAAAAAACGTTAGTTTAATTTCGCATTCTTACAAGCCAAATTCGTAAGAGTTTTTAAACGCCTATTCACCCCCTCTAGGCGACATCTCGTCCTTTCAAATACATGTAACTCCTTTCACATTCTTTCTGTCCAAAAAGATAATGATTTATACATAGGTTGAATCCTACAAAAAGAATTTAAAAGAATGTCCCAGAGTGAATAATACAGAGTAATACTTTATTTTTACAATCAATATCACATATATTTGTAGTAACAAATAGTACATGGTAGAGATACACGAGCTGTCTCCAACGATTAGAGAACAAAGTCTTAAAGATACTAATCTTCGAGGTCTTTGATACGTCTCCAACGTATCTATAACTTCTGATGTTCCATGCTAGTTTTATGACAATACCTACATGTTTTGCTAACACTTTATAATGATTTCATGCATTTTCCGGAACTAACCTATTAACAAGATGCCGAAGCGCCAGTTCCTGTTTTCTGCTGTTTTTGGTTCCAGAAAGGCTATTCGGGCAATATTCTCGGAATTCGACGAAACGAAGACCCAACATCATAATTCACTGAGATGGACCAGGACACCGAAGGAGAATCGGAGGGGAGGCCTGGGGCCCCCAGACCATAGGCCAGCGCGGCCTGGAGGGGGGCGCGCCGCCCTATGGGGTGGGACCCCCAGGCGCCCCCTTGCGCCGCCTCTTCGCCTATAAGACCCCTCGTGACCTAAAACTTCGATACCAATTGACGAAACTCCAGAAAGACTCCAGGGACGCCGCCGCCATCGCGAAACTCCGTTTCGGGGGACAGAAGTCTCTGTTCCGGCATGCCGCCGGGACGGGGAATTGCCCCCGGAGTCATCTCCATCGACACCACCGCCATCTTCATCTCCGTTGTTGTCTCCTATGATGAGGAGGGAGTAGTTCTCCCCCGAGGCTGAGGGCTCTACCGGTAGCTATGTGGTTCATCTCTCTCCCATGGTGTGATCTTTATGTGATCATGAGCTTTGTATCACTATCAATCTATGTGCTACTCTAGTGATGTTATTAAAGTACTCTATTCCTCCTCCATGATGTAATGTTGACAGTGTGTGCATCATGTAGTACTTGGCATAGGTTATGATTGTTATCTCTTGTAGATTATGGAGTTAACTATTACTATGATAGTATTGATGCGATCTATTCCCCTTTCATAGCCTCGACGGTGACGGTGTGCATGCTATGTTAGTACTCGGTCTAAATTGCAATGGTCTATCATGCACTCTAAAGGTTACTTAAATATGAACTCCGAATGTTGTGGAGCTTGTTAACTCCGGTTTGAGGGAGCTCTTGTAGCCCTACACAATGAATGGTGTTTGTTATCCAACAAGAGAGTGTAGAGTAGTTTTATTATGTGATTATTGTTGAGAGTGTCCACTAGTGAAAGTAGGATCCCTAGGCCTTGTTTCCAAATATCGAATCTCCGTTTATTTACTGTTCTGTTACATGTTTGCTTGCTGCCATCTTTATTTCAGATTGCAATTACTACTCATATTCATCCATATTACTTGTATTTCACTATCTCTTCGCCGAACTAGTGCACCTATACATCTGACAAGTGTATTAGGTGTGTTGGGGACACAAGAGACTTCTTGTATCTTAATTGCGGGGTTGCTTGAGAGGGATATCTTTGACCTCTACCTCCCTGAGTTCGATAAACCTTGGGTGATTCACTTAAGGGAAACTTGCTGCTGTTCTACAAACCTCTGCTCTTGGAGGCCCAACACTGTCTACAGGAATAGAAGTGTGCGTAGACATCAGTCTTCCAACTCTTTCTTATTCTATGACACAATTTTGGACTTTACTTAAAGGTAGATAACAAACCATAAACCTGTAATACCAATGAAGGTTCTCCCATAATTTTAATTTGTGCCGCAATGCCAAAGTTTCGTGCACGTGCACAACCATTGAAATAGTCAATCAACATCGGCAAGAGTACCAACACCAATATATCAGTGACTAGCAACCGATCAGCCTTGTCAACGTTGCTGGAGAGCCGAAAGTACGAATCACCGTGGTCAATGACGTAGTAGCCGTGACAAAAACTGCGAGGATAATCCTCCTCGCAACAACCATGAGAAAAGATCAAAAAATTAATCCAGCGAATTAAGATCTCAACGCTCATACCTAGAGAATTATAATCTTTCAACATCACAATTTGAAGTCTGGAAGAAGATCTCGTCGTCGAACGAAAGACCGGAGATTACGATGCCATCTCCATTCAGGGAAAACCAACAAGAAGACGGCTACCAAAATCATAACCTAATCTACTGAAAACACTACTTTTATTAAAAACTTCACACATATATCGAGTTTCCCACTCCTCCCGACGTCAGCGAACCATCCGAAAGAGGGGAAACCGATCTATGGAGGATGCTGAAGTAGAGGCGGCTAGGTTTTTTCGGAGGCCGCGGCTGTATTCGCCAAAGCCATAGAGTATTATTTCTTATTTCAAATGACATTTGAAGTACTAGTTAGGGTGGAAGAAAATTTGTGAAGTGTATAGCTCAGAGAAAATTATTGGACAAGTACGTAGTTGCGGTGACCCAGCATACCACTGCATGTTGTAGTATACAAGTCGTTGATATGATCTTTGTGAAGGGACTTCTTCACAATTGCCATATCCCTCAGAGTGGTACAACAGAAACATCGCAGGTCATAACACTCCAAATATTATTACAAACATAGTCTTAACAAGTTGGTATTCTCACAGGTCCGATGAGAACACCCTAAGATAATACTTAAGTACTATTACAACTCACATATCGATAAAAGAGAGCTCAGCAACTTATTTAGGTAAGTTCTACGCTGCTCGGCTCTATGGTACTAAGGTGTATCCCTACTCCTCCGCCTCATTCTCATCAGGTCCGTAGACTATCCCATAGTATACTCCTTCAACTCCTCCGGTCAGATCAGGTTCCTCGTAGACCAGCTCGTAGTCTCCTTCCGGTGCTCCATCGACGATGGCCTCCACTTCCGTATCACAGTCTAGCAAGGGTGTCGAAACAAAGTGAGTACAGAGGTACTCAGCAAGTTCAAAAGAGTAAAAGGTGTTTGATGCACTAGCTAGGACCATTGATCAGGAAATCTCAGGTCAATGCATGTTTCGAAAACATTTCTTCAAAAGATTGATTTTATTCTGAAAACTATGCCCGTCAGTCTTCACAGGTTGACCAGAACTTCATGGAGTTCCTTTCCTGCTGCATTCGCAGTTCCCTTCCCGGAACAAGGAGTGACAGCCACAGTTTGATACACTCTGCAGAGGTGCGTTACTTTTCCCATAAGAGATCTCATCCTTTTTGCCATCCGCAGGGACTTGCCCCCCGTTCACACTTCCTTGGTGTGAGGCCAGGAAAGAAGATCCAAGCCCACACCGCCTTTTCCGCGACCCTGCAAACCCACCCTTTTGTCCATCCGTACACCCCCTGTAGACATCTCCCGTTCATACGGCTTTACCCTCGGTGCACTATGGACAATCCTTCATAGACGATAGAGCCTCTCATCCACACAGATGGGGATTTTAAAGGATTTCCCAACCTACGGCAGTGTTCTCCCAACACCCCGCCAGGCCCTATCAAGTCCGTTGGCGTACAGGAGGGAAAAGATACAGCTGGCTTCTCTAGAGCCATTGTAGATCTTATCGTTAACGCGATATGTACGGCGCTAGAATCACTGGACGACATTGGTAATTAATCCTAGGTTAATAAAACCCATGCAATGGAACCTCCACCATATCAATATCAACCATGGTTCCATTGCCAGCCACATAGTCACATTCATAATTGGAAAAGTAACATTTCATTTTCAATGCAGGAATGGTAAGTATATAGCTTTGCATTAAATTGATAGAAAATACTCAAGTTGATATGAGCAAGGGTGAACTTGCCTGTGGACTGCGAGATAATGCAGTTCAATGCAGTGGATGGAACCTGGACCTCGGGTTCTGTAAAGAAGCATCATTGTCCCGTAAGGACAATGTTATAAAAATCCAAATAATGCAGTCATGAATGTATTATTTTAGGTTGAGCCCCTTACCCCATTTATTCATCAAGATTTAGGGTTGAATTAAGGTTTATGCCTTTGGCAGTAATTTGCAATTGCTTTTAATTGTAAAAACACTTTCATCTCATAAAGAAAGAATTGTTCAAAGTAATACAACTTTACTTTTGTGAAAATTATTTATTTCAAAAATTAATTTGAAATAATAGGTTTCCCTATATTTTTGGAATAAGAATAATAGGGTATTTTCCTTTGGAAAATATCTTTCTTTTAAAGAAATAACTTGGACTAATAGAATTTCATTTTGAAATATTTGAAAGCAAATATTTAAACTCATTTGAAGTTTTTCCTTGATTTTTTAAATACAAGGAGATAATAATTTAAAATTCCAAGTTTTAATTTTAAATTCATAAAATTCCAAGATTTGAATTTGTTTTCTAAGTTCTATTTCTTATTTTATTCATGTTAAGAATAATTTATGATTCACAAATCTTATTTTTCTTGATTTTTTTAGAGGTTAAAATAATTTGTTTGGAATTTTGTAAAATTCAGAGTTATTTAAAATGGTGAAATTACCAAAATAACCCTGGCCCAACTGAATTAAATAACTGGGCCAGTTTGGGTCGGCCCATTTGGCCGAGCCAAACCCTCTCCTGGTGGAGACCGACCCCCTCGGCCCACCCACTTACCTCTCTCTCTCTCTCGTGACCTAACCCTAGCTCGCAGGCGACTGCGAGGCGATGGCGTCGCCGCCATGGCCGCCGCCCCGCTCCGGTCATCTCCGAGCTCCCCTGACGCTGCCATCGGCACCATCTGAACCGCCGTGCGAAGATCTATCGATCTACCCGCACGGTTTCGCCGATCTCTTCCTCCTCTGGCAGATCGCCACCCTTCTGGATCTCGCGGAGAATCGCCTCCGACGATTGGCGATCTCCGGCGAGCCGTGAACTTCTCCATCGACGCTTGCTTGTGCCTGGGACCGACCTGGCGCGGGTGCTGTGCTTGCAGCGCCTGTGCCGTCGCTCCCCAGGTGTTGTGCTGCTCGTGTGCTCGTCGGCGTAACGCCGACGCCTTCCCTGGACTTGCAGCTGCTACGGCCGCGCGGGCACTGCCTCGCCATGCCGTGGCTGCTGCTTCCAGGCGCTGGTAAGTTCTCCTGCTCCTCCTCCTTCTCAACACCACGTCTGTGCGCCCCCATGCTTCTGTGCTTCTTCCTCTTCTGTCGCTCAAGCTTCCTGATGATCCAATGATCATACATGGCCTTGCTGTTGTTGCCTACGCATCCTATGCCTCTTCTCTGCAAACCCTGGCCAATTCACCAAGCTTTGGTTACTGGCCAGTGTGTACTTCTTGCTCTTCCTGGCCATTGTTGCTTTCTTACTGCTTCTATCATGCCATGCCTTGCTATGCCATGCTGTACATGATTATGGTGCTGCTTATGCTTACTGGCATCCTATCCTTGCTTTTCTAGGTGTATAACTGTGCCTGTGCCTTTTAATGATGCTTACAGTCATGCTGTGTTGTGTCCTTGACACTTGTGATGCCTATGAAATGCTTCTGTGCCTTCTGTAAGATCCAATGATCTATTGGATAAGTAAATCCTGGTGGCTATACTTTCTGTGTTGCTTGACTTGATCTAATTGATCCATTTGATCAATTAAATGTCAGTGGCTGGTTACTGATGGTTTCTGTTGATAAATGGATGGTTTGCTTACTGATACTGCTACTCAAGCATGCTGATGATGCTGTGTATGTGTGCTGCTGCCTTTCAGTAATGCTACTATATACTTGTGCATGGATTGATTATTTATTCATGCCTGGATGAATTATTTATTGATGAACTGCTTATGCAGTGTTGATTACATGACTTTCTATGCATGATTTAATTTTCCATGCTTAACTGGAAAACAAATGGAGTCTGAATCCATTACTGGATAGTGATGATTCAATTGTTTGGCTTTACTTTGAATGGTTTTGTGTTTGTTGTGACCTCAATAGCCTTGCTACTGACTGGTTGCCCACACAATTGACTTGATTTGTTGCCTACTCAGCTTTGCTTGCATATTTGGGGATCATAATTAATATGAATGCCAATATGCTTGCCTGTGAAGAAATCTAGGGTTTTCCTGATGGTTACTTGCTTAGGGTCTTACTGTGTAGTCCTTGGTAACTCCTATTTCTAGTATTCCATCTACTGGTGCTATCTGTGCATGTGTTCTTGCTGGTGTGCATATCTGTGCATGTGTTCTAGTCTATATGCACAATATTGTATATGGGTGATTCTAGTTTTAGTGGGTTCCTCTTCTGCCAGTGATCCTTGGTGAAAACCAAGTGATGATCTCCCCTTGAGCATCTGCTCAAGCCCATGACATGTGTCTTGCATGAATGATGGATTGGATCCACTGGATCCATTCCAGGAACTAGGTATACCTTGTTCCAGCTCCTAGAAAGTAATTTTGTGTTGATGCAGACTTCTGGTTGATCTATGTGCACAGCCCTTCACCTCCAGTGCTTGGTTGATCTCTTCCTTAAGTCACCATGCTGCTCTGATGGTTTACTTGTTGGTTTTTGGATGGATGGTTGGGTTATGTGATAGATGGTGCTGTTCTTGAGCAAGAACATGATGAACTCTACCAATTCCCTTTTCTGCTTACCTTGTGAATCCTTATCTGGTCGACTATGCATTGTTTTTAGGGTTTGTGCTTATTTATACCCTGTCTACTTCTCTTCTGGCCATGGCACACAAGCCTGGCTTGGCTTGATGACTAGGCCCTTGCATGGCCTTGCTGTTTCTTGCACAACACACATGAACAGTGTGCTCATATGCTGAAACTTGAGCCCCCTGAATGTGCTCAGGTTTGGTCTGCTCCATCTTATCCTTGTGCTGTCCATTGTTTTGGACAAGCACAAGTGTACCTGACACTTGGTTTCTGTCCAAACTGAATATGTGTTGGTTTGTTAACCCTAGGCTAGTATTATTGTGTTGTTTTGCGGGTTTTTAAGATGAATATGACCACAGAAGAATTCTTCCAAGTCATTAGTCTAGGATTTTAGTTTAGGATCAAATGATGTAATCTTCTTTTTATTTCTGTTTATTTTCCATTAATTCTTGTATCAAGAATATTGTAAAGACAATGTATGTGTGTTGTTATATCAATAAAGCTCAAGGTTTCTCTATGAGCTTGATTGGATTTGCAATAATTCTATTTCTAAATAGTTGTTGTATTTATAATTTAATTTGAAATTCAAAGTCATTTGAATTTATGAGTTGTATTTAAATTATGAATTCCTTTTTCTATATTCACGTTTGCTTATTGTTTATTCTTAAATTATCAATTCATTATTACTTGTCAAATGAAATCAACTCCCAAAATCAACAAGATACAAAAGAAGTCATGTCAAAATTCACACCTCGACTTGCCCAAACCCTAATAGCAATTCGAGATAGAACCTCGACCCCTCTTAGGTTTAGTTGCAATAAGGTGCGAAAATTTCCCCCGTTTTGCGATGAAATGCACATCCCATTCCTAAATTTACCCTTCGTTATTCCTATGTTCTGGGTTATTACAGTAGTATAAGTGAAGGAAGTCAAATTTAGCTTCTCAGAATATCGGACGCCTCCCAGTCATAGACAACCTTATTTCAAATCAAAAATCGCAACCAACGGAAAATCATCACCCGTCCGATCTAAATCAGACGGCCCTAAGACCTCCTTTTATCGCCCCCTCTATCCTCTCCAGTTCTGCCTTCTCTCTTCCCCGCTGCGTCAGTTGCCAACTTGGCGCTCCATTCTCCCTCTCCTCCACCTCCGCCAGTTGTAGAAAGAAGAAGCTCCATGGTCCATTCAAAGCATGCTTTACTATCTTTCTTTTTTATAATTGTTGTTGCAGTTTTAGCACAAATATATACCATAATTTCAATAAAATTATGGACCGCAGGAGTAGAACATTTCAGAATCTCCTAGGTGGATCAAACCGATACAGCTTCACGTACAAGAGTTTAAGTGCGTCTCTACTTTCTTTTTTGGCTTAGTTTGAGGGACCATGTTTCAAGACCCATAAATTATATGAGAGGTGGCTCCGGATCTACACATGAAACAAACAAAAAAAAGAGGATTGAAAGCAAAGGTTAATTGTTCCCTCCCACACGGGTGCGTTGCTGCTACCCCCTTCTCTTCCTCTAGGCCTCGCGCTAAAGTGGCTAGCGTGAGATGACATGGATCGACGATGGCTTCAATTGGCGCGTGCTAGTGGGCGACGGGTTGGGTGGAACACTTCGTATCGTCTGGGTGGTGGTTTTGGGGGTCGGGAGAAATCCCTGCCGGCTCGTCCAACACCAACGCAATGACTCCTACATGTGCCATTGTTTCTTTCTGAAGGGCGTCAGGTGTACCACCTACCCACTTCTCATCGTGTACCGGTTATTTTTTGCTTTCTCGGTCTTTTTTTGGGCTTGTTTGTGATACGTCCTCAACATGCCCATTGTACCGTGTGGTTGCTGTATAAATATAGTCGGACGAAAACATATTTCAAGGAGCGAAGTAATACACGTAACACATTTCATAAAAAAAGAAAAAATTGAAGGCCTATGAGAGGCCCAGAAATAGTACTCCCTCTCTCACAGTTTATTAGGCGTGCGCGTGCGCGTACCCTAGGTCGCAAATTTAATCAAGTTAGCATTAATTATATGTTATAAAAATTATATGATTAGAAAGTTTAGATATTCTATTTTGATATAATTTTTGTATTATATAATTTAAATTATATAGATTAAATTGACGACTTAAAGATACGGGAAAGGCTAGTAAACTGAAACGGAGGAAATACTAGTTAGGGCAGGCCAAAAGTTGTGAAGGCTAGTTCAGAGAAAAATACTAGTGGACAAGTGAAGGAAAT
>NC_061512.1:62329280-62390661 GCF_022539505.1 Lolium rigidum | reverse complement strand
ACCATGCAGTGGTATGCCGGGTCACCACAGCCATCACCAACTATGATTTCTTATGCACCTTTATTTGTGATTACCTTATACTTGTTTCAAGTTGAATTATATGAGGAAGTTGTTTACTAGAATGTCTTGTGTGAATGAATATGATGCTTCTTGTCCGTATTTGATTTATCGACTCTTCACTCCATAAACATGTGGTCCTGTTTACCGAGTTCAGTTTCGCTTGGGGACAAGCGAAGTCTAAGCTTGGGGGGAGTTGATACGTCCAATTTGCATCACTATTTTATATCATAATTTGTTGTTATTCATTGATATATTTCATATTTGGAGATGATACTTATGTTATTTCATCTATTTTGCATGTTTCATGATTATTGGAGGATCGCGCACCGGAGCCGGGATTCACGCTGGAAAAAGCACCGTCGGAATGCAATATTTCGGAAGATCAACGGTTGACGGAAATTATATGAAAAATCCTATTTTTCCGGATGACGAAGGGAGCCGGAGAGGGGAGCCGAGGAGGGCCGCCATGGGCCCCCCTCACAGGCCGGCGCGGGCCCTGCCCTGGCCGCGCCGCCCTGTGAGGAGGGGCCCAAAGCCCCCTCTCGCCTCCTTTTCTTCGCGTACGCCTTCGTCCCGAAAACCTAAGCTCCAGGGGTATGTCGCGAAGGGTCACAGCCGCCTCTGCGGGGCGGAGAAGACCAGAGAGAAAAGAGCTCTCCGGCAGGCTGAGATCTGCCGGGGAAATTCCCTCCCGGAGGGGGAAATCGACGCCATCGTCACCGTCATCGAGCTGGACATCATCTCCATCATCATCACCACCATCATCATCATCATCACCGCCATCTCCACCGCTGCACCTCGTCACCGCTGTAACAATTTGGGTTTGATCTTGATTGTTTGATAGGGGAAACTCTCCCAGTGTTGATTTCTACTTGTTATTGATGCTATTGAGTGAAACCGTTGAACCAAGGTTTATGTTCATATTGTTATTCATCATCATATCACCTCTGATCATGTTCCATATGATGTCTCGTGAGTAGTTCTTTCAGTTCTTGAGGACATGGGTGAAGTCTAAATGTTAGTAGTGAAGTATGGTTGAGTAATATTCAATGTTATGATATTTAAGTTTTGGTGTTATTCTTCTAGTGGTGTCGTGTGAACGTCGACTACACGACACTTCACCTTTATGGGCCTAGGGGAATGCATCTTGTACTCGTTTGCCAATTGCGGGGTTGCCGGAGTGACGAAACACCGAGCCCCCGTTGGTATATCGATGCGGGAGGGATCGCGAGGATCTCGAGTTTAAGGTCTGTGGTTAGATTTATCTTAATTACTTTCTTGTAGTTGCGGATGCTTGCAAGGGGTATAATCACAAGTATGTATTAGTCCTAGGAAGGGCGGTACATTAGCATAGGTTCACCCACACAACACTTATCAAAACAATGAAGATTAATTAGCCGTATGTAGCGAAAGCACTAGACTAAAATCCCGTGTGTCCTCGAGAACGTTTGGTCATTATAAGTAAACAAACCGGCTTGTCCTTTGTGCTAAAAAGGATTGGGCCACTCGCTGCAATTATTACTCTCGCACTTTACTTACTCGTACTTTATTCATCCGTTACATCAAAACCCCCGAATACTTGTACGTGAGCATTTACAGTGAATCCTTCATCGAAACTGCTTGTCAACACCTTCTGCTCCTTGTTGGGATCGACATTCTTACTTATCGAAGATACTACGATACACCCCCTATACTTGTGGGTCATCAATCGTGCTCGAAACCGGCGGTCCGACCGGGCCCCCACTCCCTACGTCGACACGCAGTGTCAAATCTACAAAATCCATGGTCACCCTGCCAGTGACTGCTGGTGGCGCTACTCGGATGACAAGAGGAACAACCGTGATCGTGATCGCGAGCGTGATGACAAGGGTGACAATCTTGCATCGTATGGTGTTGACACAAATTGGTATACGGACACGGGTGCAACTGATCACATCACCGCAGAGTTGAGCAAGCTCTCTACACATGACAAGTATCAAGGCCAAGACCGTGTACGCACGGCAGAAGGTACGGGAATGCATATTAGTCATATTGGTCATTCAGTTTTGTGCACCCCTCATAACTCATTCAAACTTAACAACATATTGCATGTTCCTAGTGCCTCCAAAAATTTGTTATTCGTTCACAAATTTACTCTTGATAATCACATCTTTATTGAGTTTCATCCTTTCTTCTTTTTGATCAAGGACCAGGAAACACGAAGAATTCTGTTTAAAGGCTCCTGCTATGGAGGTCTCTACCCTTTGATGCCCATATCTAATGAATCCTCCAAGCATGCATACTTCACAATAAAGCCGTCTTCATCCACATGGCATCGCCGCTTAGGACATCCTTCTTCGTTTATTGTTCAACAAGTTCTTAGGAGAAATAATATAGCTTACATCCCAGAAAGTACTCCATATGTATGTGATTCTTTTCAGCTTGCTAAGAGTCACCAGTTGCCATACCCTATCTCCACCAGTAGGTCTACTGTTCCCTTGGAACAAGTCTTCTCTGATGTATGGGGTCCAGCACCTCTTTCTGTTTGGAAACATGCATACTATGTAAGCTTCATTGATGATTATAGCAAATTTACTTGGATCTACTTGCTTAAAAAGCGCTCAGATGTGTATCAAGCCTTTCTTAATTATCAACAGTATCTTGAGCGCAAATTTGATAGAAAAATTGTACTATGCAAACTGATTGGGGTGGTGAGTATGAAAAACTCAATTGTTTCTTTCAAAAGATTGGTATTGTTCATCATGTCTCGTGTCCTCATGCACATCAACAAAATAGCTCTACTGAAAGGAAACATCGTCATATAGTAGAAGTTGGTCTTGCACTTCTTGCAAATGCATCTATGCCTCTTAAGTTTTGGGATGAAGCTTATCTTACTGCCACATTTCTCATAAATATTCTTCCTACCAAAGTTCTTGATCTTAAAAGTCCAACTGAATGTCTTCTGAATGTTACACCCAATTATGATGCTCTTCGCACCTTTGGTTGCGCTTGTTGACCTAATCTTCGCCCATACAACAAGCGAAGACTTGCTTTTCGCTCTACTCGATGTGTCTTTATTGGCTATAGTCCTCTTCATAAGGGTGTCAAATGTCTGGATGTTTCCACTCGTCGAGTTTATGTTTCTCGAGATGTTGTTTTCGATGAGAATGTATTTCCTTTCGCTTCGCTTCGCTTCATCCCAATGCTGGTGCCCTCCTCAAGAAAGAAATTCTTCTTCTTTCTACATCCTCCACGTCCACTTCCCATGGGGCTGCACAACATACTGATGATCATATGTCTCCTATTATTCATGTTCCTTATGTGCTGCAGAATACTGAGAATGCTGAAGAAAACCGCGTCGGAAACGGAGCTCCGAGCGCGACAGAAATTGAAGAAACAGATACAGAAACGGACGAGACTGACACAAGACACGAAGCGGAACATTCTCTGGAATTTTCGGATCCCGAGGATGATCCTGGCGCTGATCCCGGCGCAGGATCCCGCGCGTCGCCCGGGGAGATTCTCCCGCCCAGTCGTCCGCCACGCGGCCAGCGGTCTGGCTTGCCCCCGTCCCGCGTCGAGTCTCCGCGGCGGGCGTCCCCTGGCGAGCGCAAAGAGGCGTGCGAGACGTCGCCTCCGTCCACGCCATCCGACACGCCGACAGCCTCCTTGTCGCCTAGCGAGGCCACGCCAACATCGTCCGCTGCGGGCGGATCTTCTGCGGTGCAAGACTCTGCTGGTGCAGGTGCACCACCCGAACAGCCTGCACCACCGTCACCTCCTCGCACTCGACTTCAGCAAGGTATAAAGAAACCAAAAATATATACTGATGGTACAATCAGATATGGCATGCTTTCCACTACAGGTGAACCTTGTACCTTGATTGAGGCTCTTGATGATCCCAATTGGAGAAAAGCAATCGAAGAGGAGTATGATGCACTGATGATCGATAAAACATGGCACCTTGTTGATGTCTACGCACACTCCTTTTCCTGTAGACAGTGTTGGGCCTCCAAGAGCAGAGGTTTGTAGAACAGCAGCAAGTTTTCCCTTAAGTGGATCACCCAAGGTTTATCGAACTCAGGGAGGAAGAGGTCAAAGATATCCCTCTCAAGCAACCCTGCAATCACGATACAAGAAGTCTCTTGTGTCCCCAACACACCTAATACACTTGTCGGATGTATAGGTGCACTAGTTCGACGAAGAGATAGTGAAATACAAGTGGTATGAATGAATATGAGCGAGTAATAACGGCGCCGGAAAATAGCTTGTCGGCGTGCGGTTGATGGTAGTAATATTGCAGGAAGTAAAGATGCGGTAAAACAATAAATAAGCGATGATTGCGGTATTTGGAAACAAGGCCTAGGGATCATACTTTCACTAGTGGACACTCTCAACATTGCAATCATAAAGGAATATAAATAAGCACTTCACTATGCTACTCTGAATTACTCTTTGGCAAGATAACGAACACTAATTCATCATGTAGGCAAACCTTAAAGATGTATTCCCAAGTACTAATAAACACCCCACACTGTCACTGTGAGCATTCATAGGAGGTACTAACACACCACAATTTCATAGAGACATCCAACTCAAATCATAACTCGGTGAATAAGTATTCGTGAAATATAGCCTAAGAGACCCACACGGTGCACACACTGTCACCTTTACACACGTGGGACAAGGAGTCTCCGGAGATCACATAAGTAAAATCCACTTGAATAGCATAACGACATCTAGATTACAAAGCTCATCATATGGATCTCAATCATGTAAGGCAGCTCATGAGATCATTGTATTGAAGTACATAGGAGAGAGAGATTAACCACATAGCTACCGGTACAACCCTTAGCCTCGATGGAGAACTACTCCCTCCTCATGGGAGACAGCAGCGTCGATGGAGATGGCGGTGGTGTCGATGGAGATGCCTTCCGGGGCACTTCCCCGTCCCGGCGGCGTGCCGGAACGGAGACTTCGTCCCCCGGATCTTGGCTTCGCGATGGCGGCGGCTCGCGGAAGGTTTCTCGTACCGTGGCTTTTCCGTATCGAGGTTTTAGGTCAGGGAGGCTTAAATAGGCGAAGAGGCGGAGTCGGAAGGGCCACGGGGGACCCACACAGTAGGGGGGCGCCCCCCCCTATGGCCGCGCCGCCATGGCGTGTGGGGCCCCTGGGCCTCCCCTCTAGTCCCTCTCCGGTGTTCTGGAAGCTTCGTGGAATTATAAGATCATGGGCCTTGATTTCGTCCAATTCCGAGAATATTTCCTTACTAGGATTTCTGAAACCAAAAACAGCAGAAAAACGAGAAGCGGCCCTTCGGCATCTCGTCAATAGGTTAGTTCCGGAAAACGCATAATAATGACATATAATGTGTATAAAACATGTGAGTATCATCATAAAAGTAGCATGGACCATAAGAAATTATAGATACGTTTGAGACGTATCAAGCATCCCCAAGCTTAGTTCCTACTCGCCCTCGAGTAGGTAAACGATAACAAGGATAATTTCTGGAGTGACATGCTATCATAATCTTGATCATACTATTGTAAAGCATATGAGATGAATGCAGCGATTTGAAGCAATGGTGAAGATAATGAGTAAACAAATAAATCATATAGCAAAGACTTTTCATGAATAATACTTTCAAGACAAGCATCAATAAGACTTGCATAAGAGTTACTCATAAAGCAATAAATTCTTAGTAGAGAGCTTTGAAGCAACACAAAGGAATATATAAATTTCAGCAGTTGCTTTCAACTTCAACATGTTTATCTCATGGATAATTGTCAACACAAAGTAATATAACAAGTGCAATAGGTAAACATGTAAGAATCAATGCACACAGTTGATACAAGTGTTTTCTTCTGAGATAGAAGGAATAGGTGAACTGACTCAACAATAAAGTAAAAGATAGGCCCTTCGCAGAGGGAAGCATGGATTACTATTTTTGTGCTAGAGCTTTTCATTTTGAAAACAAGAAACAATTTTGTCAACGGTAGTAATAAATCACATGTGTTATGTATAATATATCCTATAAGTTGCAAGCCTCATGCATAGTATACCAATAGTGCCCGCACCTTGTCCTAATTAGCTTGGATTAACATGGATTATCATTGCATAGCATATGTTTCAACCAAGTGTCACAAAGGGGTACCTCTATGCCGCTCTGTACAAAGGTCTAAGGAGAAAGCTCGCATTGGATTTCTCGCTTTTGATTATTCTCAACTTAGACATCCATACAGGGACAACATAGACAACAGATAATGGACTCCTCTTTAATGCATAAGCATTCAACAACAGTTAAAAATTCTCATAAGAGATTGAGGATTGTTGTCCAAACTGAAACTTCCACCATGGATCATGGCTTTAGTTAGCGGCCCAATGTTCTTCTCCAACTGTATGCATACTCAAACCATTTAATCATGAAAATCGCCCTTACTTCAGACAAGACGAACATGCATAGCAACTCACATGATATTCAACAAAGGTGTAAAATTTGATGGCGTCCCCAGAAACATGGTTACCGCTCAACAAGCAACTTATAAGAAATAAGATACATAGCTACATATTCTTCACCACAATAGTTTTTAAGCTATTTTTCCCATGAGCTATATATTGCAAAGACAAAGAATGGAATTTTAAAGGTAGCACTCAAGCAATTTACTTTGGAATGGCAGAAAAAAACCATGTAGTAGGTAGGTATGGTGGACACATATGACATAGTTTTTGGCTCAAGGATTTGGATGCACGAGAAGAATTCCTCTCAATACAAGGCTAGGCTAGCAAGGTTGTTTGAAGCAAACTCAAGTATAAAACGGTACAGCAAGACTCACATATGAACATATTGCAAGCATTATAAGAGTTTACATCGTCTCCTTGTTGTTCAAACACCTTAACCAGAAAATATCTAGACTCTAGAGAAACTAATCATGCAAACCAGATTTTAACAAGCTCTATGTAGTTCTTCATTAATGGGTGCAAAGTACATGATGCAAGAGCTTAAACATGATCTATATGAGCACAACAATTGCCAAGTATCAAATTATTCAAGACATTATACCAATTACCACATGCAGCATTTTCTGTTTCCAACCATATAACAATTAACGAAGCAGTTTCAACCTTCACCATGAACATTAAGAATAAAGCTAAGAACACATGTGTTCATATGCAACAGCGGAGCGTGTCTCTCTCCCACACAAGCATGAATTTATTCAGAGAATGAAAATAACAAAACGAAAATAAAAGCACACATACGCTCCAAGTAAAGCACATAAGATGTGACGGAATAAAAATATAGTTTCACTAGAGGTGACCTGATAAGTTGTCGATGAAGAAGGGGATGCCTTGGGCATCCCCAAGCATAGATGCTTGAGTCATCTTGAAATATGCAGGGATGAACCACGGGGGCATCCCCAAGCTTAGACTTTTCACTCTTCTTGATCATATTGTATCATCCTCGTCTCTTGACCCTTGAAAACTTCCTCCACACCAAACTCAAAACAAACTCATTAGAGGGTTAGTGCATAATCAAAAATTCACATATTCAGAGGTGACATAATTATTCTTAACACTTCTGGACATTACACAAAGCTACTGAAAGTTAATGAAACAAAGAAATCCATCAAACATAGCAAAACAGGCAATGCGAAATAAAAGGCAGAATCTGTCAAAACAGAACAGTCCGTAAAGACGAATTTTTCAGGGGCACTTAACTTGCTCAGATGAAAATGCTCAAATTGAATGAAAGCTGCGTACATATCTGAGGATCACGCACGTAAATTGGCAGATTTTTCTAAATTTTCTACAGCAGGGGCGGCTCAATTTCGTGACAGCAAGAAATCTGTTCCTGCGCAGTAATCCAAATCTAGTATTGACTTTACTATCAAAGACTTTACTTGGCACAACAATGCAATAAAATAAAGATAAGTAGAGGTTTCTACAGTAGTAACAATTTCCAAGACACAACAAAACAGTAGCAAAATAAAAACATGGGTTATCTCCCAAGAAGTTCTTTCTTTATAGCCATTAAGATGGGCTCAGCAATTTTAATGATGCTCGCGCAAGAAATAAGAGTTGAAGCAAAAGATAGCATCAAAAAGCAAATTCAAAACACATTTAAGTCTAACCCACTTCCTATGAAAAGGAATCTTGTAAATAAACAAATTCATGAAGCATAATGCAACAAGCATAGGAAGATAAAACCAGTGTAACTTCAAAAATTTCAGCATATAGAGAGGTGTTTTAGTAACATGAAAATTTCTACAACCATATTTTCCTCTCTCATAATAATATCCAGTAGCATCATGAGCAAACTCAACAATATAACTATCAAATGAAACATTCTTATCATGAGTCTCATGCATAAAATTATTACTACTCCCAATATAAGCATAGTCATTCTTATTAATTGTAGTGGGAGCAAATTCAACAAAGTAGCTATCATCAAATATAGGAGGCATATTGTAATCATAATTAAATTTATCCTCCATAGTAGGTGGCACCAGAAGACCACTATCATTATAATCATCATAAATAGGAGGCAAAGTATCATCAAAGAAAATTGTCTCCTCAATGCTTGGGGGACTAAAAAGATCATGCTCATCGAAACCAGCTTCCCCAAGCTTAGAACTTTCTATATCATTATCAACAATGGTGTTCAAAGCGTTCATACTAATATCATTGCTACTAGCATGCAAATAAGGTTCCATAGGTTTTTTAATTTTCTCATCAAACAGTCCATGTCTTAACTCAGGAAATAGAATAAAAAGCTCATTGTTGTCCATTATGCCTTACTAGTGTTTAACAAGAAACAAAAAGATGCAATTGCAGGATCTAAAGGAAATAGCTTCGAGCACTTACAACGGCACCAAAAAATAACTTAGTTACCTGGGACCAGAGTGTGAGTACCTTTTACCTTTCCTCCCCGGCAACGGCGCCAGAAAATAGCTTGATGTATACGCACACTCATTTTCCTGTAGACAGTGTTGGGCCTCCAAGAGCAGAGGTTTGTAGAACAGCAGCAAGTTTTCCCTTAAGTGGATCACCCAAGGTTTATCGAACTCAGGGAGGAAGAGGTCAAAGATATCCCTCTCAAGCAACCCCGCAATCACGATACAAGAAGTCTCTTGTGTCCCCAACACACCTAATACACTTGTCGGATGTATAGGTGCACTAGTTCGGCGAAGAGATAGTGAAATACAAGTGGTATGAATGAATATGAGCAGATAGTAACGGCGCCGAGAAAATAGCTTGCCGGCGTGCGGTTGATGGTAGTAATATTGCAGGAAGTAAAGATGCGATAAAACGAGTAAATAAGCGATGATTGCGGTATTTGGAAACAAGGCCTAGGGATCATACTTTCACTAGTGGACACTCTCAACATTGCAATCATAAAGGAATATAAATAAGCACTTCACTATGCTACTCTGAATTACTCTTTGGCAAGATAACGAACACTAATTCATCATGTAGGCAAACCTTAAAGATATATTCCCAAGTACTAATAAACACCCCATGACATCACTTGTGAGCATTCATAGGAGGTACTAACACACCACAATTTCATAGAGACATCCAACTCAAATCATAACTCGGTGAATAAATATTCTGTGAAATATAGCCTAAGAGACCCACACGGTGCACACACTTGTCACCTTTACACACGTGGGACAAGGAGTCTCCGGAGATCACATAAGTAAAATCCACTTGAATAGCATAACGACATCTAGATTACAAAGCTCATCATATGGATCTCAATCATGTAAGGCAGCTCATGAGATCATTGTATTGAAGTACATAGGAGAGAGAGATTAACCACATAGCTACCGGTACAGCCCTTAGCCTCGATGGAGAACTACTCCCTCCTCATGGGAGACAGCAGCGTCGATGGAGATGGCGGCGGTATCGATGGAGATGCCTTCCGGGGGCACTTCCCCGTCCCGGCGGCGTGCCGGAACGAGAGACTTCTGTCCCCCAGATCTTGGCTTCGCGATGGCGGCGGCTCTGGAAGGTTTCTCGTACCATGGCTTTTCCGTATCGAGGTTTTAGGTCAGGGAGGCTTAAATAGGCGAAGAGGCGGAGTCGGAAGGGCCACGGGGGACCCACACAGTAGGGGGGCGCGCCCCCCCTCTGGCCACGCCGCCATGGCGTGTGGGGCCCCTGGGCCTCCCCTCTGGTCCCTCTCCGGTGTTCTGGAAGCTTCGTGGAATTATAAGATCATGGGCCTTGATTTCGTCCAATTCCGAGAATATTTCCTTATTAGGATTTCTGAAACCAAAAACAGCAGAAAAGAGGAACTGGCCCTTCGGCATCTCGTCAATAGGTTAGTTCCGGAAAACGCATAATAATGACATATAATGTGTATAAAACATGTGAGTATCATCATAAAAGTAGCATGGAACATAAGAAAATATAGATACGTTTGAGACGTATCACTTGTTCCCCCAAGCTCCAAGAGAAATTTGATTGATTGCAAGTGGGTCTATCGCATTCAAAGGAGGGCAGATGGGACAGTTGACAGATACAAAGCAAGATTAGTAGCAAAAGGTTTTAAGCAAAGGTATGGCATTGGCTATGAGGACACTTTCAGCCCAGTAGTAAAAATTGCTACCATTAGAACTGTTTTGGCTATTTCTGTTTCTCGAGGATGGAAGTTAAGGCAGCTAGATGTCAAGAACGCGATTCTTCATGGTGTTCTTGAAGAGGAGGTCTACATGAAACAACCTCCAGGTTTTGAAGACCCTCATGCTCAGCATTATATTTGCAAGCTTGATAAAGCATTATACGGGTTGAGACAAGCTCCTCGTGCCTGGTATTCAAGGTTGAGTACGAAACTGTGCAATCTTGGTTTTACACCCTCCAGAGGTGACACCTCATTATTTCTCTACACCAAGTCAGGTATTGTCATATTTGTGTTAATTTATGTTGATGATATCATAGTCACAAGCTCCTCTGATGATGCTATCTCTATTCTTCTACGGAGTCTCAGTGAGAATTTTGCTATTAAGGATTTGGGTGACTTATATTACTTCCTTGGCATTGAGGTAAAGAAGACACAAAATGGTTTGTTGTTGACACAAGAAAAATATGCTACAGACATTCTTACCAAAGTTGGCATGATTGCATGTAAACCGGCACCCACACCAGTCATCATCTGAGCACCTCTTGGCTCTGAAGATTCATCTCATTACAGGAGTATAGTTGGAGCATTACAGTATCTAACCCTGACACGACCAGATTTATCCTTTTCTGTCAACAAAGTATGTCAATATCTTCATGCCCCAACTACAGAACATTGGTCAGCTGTGAAAAGAATTCTGAGATATGTGAAGGATACATTGAAACTTGGCATAACTTTTACAGCATCTTCATCCACACTTCTTAGTGCCTTTTCAGATGCAGATTGGGCAGGTTGTCTTGATGATCGGCGCTCCACATGTGGTTTCGCAATATTTGTTGGACCTAACTTGGTTTCTTGGAGTGCTAGAAAACAAGATACTGTGTCTCGATCTAGTACTGAGGCTGAATACAAATCTCTTGCAAATGCCACAGCTGAGTTGATTTGGGTAGAAGCTCTTCTTGCAAAACTTGGAGTAAAATTGAAGCAAAAACCAAGTCTTTGGTGTGACAATCTAGGTGCTACCTATTTGTCTGTTAATCCTGTTTTTCATGCTCGTACGAAGCACATAGAAATTGATTTTCACTTTGTTAGAGAAAGAGTTGCTAAGAATCAGCTAGCCATTCGTTTTGTTTCTAGAAAGGATCAAGTTGCAGATGGTTTTACTAAGGCTCTTCCTGTTAAGAAACTAGATGAGTTCAAGCGTAATCTCAACCTCTTCAAGGTTTAGATTAAGGGGAGTTGTTAGAGTTTGTAATGTATTGGTATACAGTGTAGTACACCGATCTTCTACGTATTGTACATGCCTTCCTGTGCTATATAAACACGCAACCGATACCGGACGAGTGTATCATTCCAGCCTAAACATTGACACTCACCATACAAATGTCGTGCCAGGTGCCAACTAAAGCCATCTTCAAAACACACCATGGAGAAATATCCCTTAGATTTTATCCTGTAAGTTGCTGCCCATAAGTGTAGCACTGTTGAGTTTTTTTTGAAATCTCAGCAGGAGAGCTGCTGGTTCCATTTATTGAAGGAGAAAAACTATACAAGGACAAACGCGACGGGGTGGCGGTCCCTTGCCGCCAATGTCGACACTGCCCATCCTAGAGATACACTGCTTTGAGATACGCTGGTGTGTAGGTTTACAGAAATTTCATCTGAGCTGTATTAACGGTATCGTTTCCGTGTGAACTGAAGCCAAAGGATACAGGACGTTCCAGGAAAAACTACTAGCAACACAGCGCAACTTTAGTTATGGTCGTGCGGCCGGTCCAGCCCTTTGACGCGACGGGGTGGCGGTCCCTTGCCGCCAATGTCGACACTGCCCATCCTAGAGATACACTGCTTTGAGATACGCTGGTGTGTAGGTTTACAGAAATTTCATCTGAGCTGTATTAACGGTATCGTTTCCGTGTGAACTGAAGCCAAAGGATACAGGACGTTCCAGGAAAAACTACTAGCAACACAGCGCAACTTTAGTTATGGTCGTGCGGCCGGTCCAGCCCTTTGACCCCAAATCATGAGCTAGTTTATCTGTCTACTGAACTGGAGCACAACCAAACTAAATTTTGGTAGGTAAGGCGCAACTATACGTGTTTGGCAATCCTCGGCACGGCAGGCTGCATGCGACGAAACCTTGCACGAATTATGTGGTATTCAAACCACGACCAATTTCCAAACTAATGGAATGAAATCTAACCAAACTTTTGACAAAGCTACTCATTTCACAGTACAAGTCTGCAAGAAAGAGAGAAAAGAGATGAGCTAACTATTCTGTCCACCAGTCACGGCCGACGCAGACCCCATAACCTTTGTGCACGCTTTGACCTAGCTATTGCATCTGACTTGCTTAGTTGCTTATTAGTCGTCGATCGTGAAGTGAAAGAGATGGTTATGTTTATGCATGATTCCATTGTGGAGGCTGGGTCTCCGTTCCCCTTTTTGAAGAAAAAAATGTATGGCAACGAGAAACTTCTGAAAATACGGTAAAACAAAACGAAGGGCCGATCCCCTTGGGGCGTGAATGATTGGTCGTGTAGTTAGTTTAGGACGAACGAGATTTTCAGCTTGTTCGAGAAAAGCACATACTCCCTTCAATCCAACGCGTTTTAGTGGATAGATCCATCCATATGATCTAAACAAAGCTGAGTTGATTAATTGAAATGGAAAGAGTATACTCCCTCCATTCTTTTCTATAGTGCCTATAGATTTTTGGCATTTGTTTCAGAATATAAGGTTGTAGCTTAGCTTTTTTTCAATTACCCCCTCCCCGTTCAGCTCCCAAATCGTCCAGCTCCCTAATTTATTATGGTAAGTTAGGAATATATGGATTTCCCAAATTTTACGTTGATCTCAAATCGTTTAGCTAGGAGTCTTGTGTAAAAAATACACTTGCGCTAATTTCCGTGCCAAAAAAACAATAGGCACTATAGAATGAAACAGAGGGAGTATCACATAGCGCCAATGTAGCTGAACTCACATAGGTCGGTCTTGCACGGCCCAAGTGGCCCAGATATTGGCTCTCGCCGAACCCCCAAGCCCAACAAATGTACCGCTGCTTTTCGTCCAGGCTCCAAAGTTTCCACAGTTTTATTGAGGAATGTTCTGAGCCTCAACATTCTGCATTCTGCGACATTTTGCAACACGTGCAAAATTGGTTGAGTCATTGTCGCTGTTTTAAATACATTACTGTAATTCTAGTTAGCGCTCTTCCAGTCCGCGTTAAGTCGTAGTGATTCCTGAAAGCTACTGACGCCAGCTGTGTTGCCTCTTTCTGGGGTGAATTGAGCGGCGGTTTGCGGTTTATTTGCTTGTCGACCATGACCTGTACCGTCTGGTTTCTTCATAAGGACGAACGTGTGCGATGTGCCTTAGTTCCAAGCATACTTTAGTGAGTCACAGACTCCATCTCACTGTCAGTTGTTTAGTTGCAGAAATTTGCAAAAATTCCACATGGATGCTCGCCAGAGCTGGAATATAATTAAGCTCTTGCGATTGAGGTTCACTGCGAAGACCGACTCAAGCAAGCACTCTAAGTCTATTGTGTAATCGGAAAAGACTTACGGGCCTTTTTCCTGTGCGTTGATTGTTACAGGCCAAACAATGCGAAATAAAAAAGGAAAGCTCACAATAGACTGTAAACAGTTCCAGTTAGTGCAATTCTTATGTAGACTTGATTTAGATCATTTGCATACTTCGTAGGCATATGCCCCTAAAATCCACAGTACAGAAAACATTTTTTTTCTTCTTATAAACGGACAATACCACAACATAACTGCTGATAGGATTGATGGGAACAGTGGGTAGAATTAAGAGAACTCCTGATGTAGAAAGTCATGTAATAAGACAAAGTTTATGCATAGAACTGGTTCATGGTACATTCTGTCATCATGGTCTACCTGTCAAAGAAGAAAGTTGTAAACATGAAGTCCATGATTCACTTCAAGAACATCGCTCAGTGGGCCACTAGCAGTGAGCTAATAACAGCTATAATTTACTTGGTCACTATAGATATTACTAGTAAATGCTGACTAGTAAGCAAGTGAACCAGTGTAAAGTGTGCTAGAACCTTGTCTGTGATTTCGAACTTTTCTTGCCCTAATATGCATCTGCATTAGTTTGCAAAGTAAAATTTAAATCATTGCAACACTAGAGTGTTTGGTTGAGCCTGGAATTGAATTGGATTGTGGATTCCAAATCCAAGGTGGAAAGGAAATTGCTTACAATTCTAATTCTGTTGTTTGGGTGTTCTTATAATTTACTACTGGAATCGAATCGAAAGGCGGTACCTAATTCCAATTCTTGTTTGGATGTACAAATCGTGGAATTGAATTATTTGCTTTGTTTGAACAATAAAATTGTCTACTCATATAAAGAATGAAAAATAATTGTGTGTACATTAAAATGCTTTTATAGTTGTCGTTACATGTGGATTTTTTTTTCTAAGGCTGCTCATAGTGGGGAGTAACATAAGGTGGTGTCATGCATAAGTTACTAGTCTATGTTACTACCTTCATAGTGGAAAGTAACTTAGAGATGGTATCATGCAAAGTCTCATTTATTTGGTAGTAGACTCATTTTATCTTGGGTGTGTGATGTTATGATAACATAGCTAGTTACCACCTCCCTCTCTTTTTTCATTTATTGCTATGCCATGTCACCAAAATACCTTGAAATGTGTGATGTTACTACCTAAGTTACTCCCACTATGAGCAGTCTAAACCTCCTTGTGCTACCTTTGCAAATCGACAGGCTGTTCTATGTGAAGCTGTCCATAAATAGATGTCAAAAATTTGTCTAAATTGAATGTATCTAAGTATATAGATACATTTGAATTTAAATAAATCGCTTGGATCATCGGCGGAAGTCATATGACGCGACGTGTGACAGCGACGGCAAGGTGGACTATTTCATCGGCGGCAGGCACAACCTTCCTCTGCACGAACTCCGCAGTTGCTACTAGTTCTCCAGTCGGCCGCAGCTGCTACCAGTTGGAGGAAACTGCAATTAAAACAGATCCAAAAAAAATTAGCAGCAAAAAATGCCATTGTATGGCTGCTGCAACGGGGGTATTCAATGGATAAGAAGAGGCCTCGCTACAGGGGGAATAGGGGCGGGGATGGAGAAGGTCGGCCAGGAAGGGAAGGGGATATCAGCGAAGGGAGAGGGCGAGGGAAGCCATACCTGCGCGGCTCGCCGCCGGGTCACTGGTCGCTGCCGTCGTGAGGAAGAGGAAGAGGAAGAGGAAGAGTAAGGGCATGTACAATCGTTTCGACGCTGGGTGTCTGTACCTGCTCCCCACGTCAGCTATAGACAGTCCAGGAAACATCATATACAACAGATGAGTCTATTCTGCTGTCTGTAAAGAACAACTGCTTGTAAATCATGCAAATCAGCTATAGACAGGCCAGACCCACGACCCAAGCGACGCCATACGTACAATGGGTAATAGCCCGTCGGTAGACCACGATTTTCACGGCACTAGACCGTCTTTAATTCTACCGACAGCCTCTGCCCTTTTTCAGTTTCTCTCTCCCCCATGTCCCCTAATCTCTTACGTGGACACTGTTACAGACTGCTGATTGAACATCACGGTACATGCCCTAAGAGTAAGAGGCCTCGCTCGCATCGGAATAGCCTCGATCTGTTTCCATAGAGCCAACAGGTACGCGCGGGGCTCGTTTCCACGCGTTTCCGAGGGGGGCCGAGCTCCGAATTGGAGCGGGTTCTTTTGCACGGGAGCGAGCTGCGAGCGGCGGGTGCTCAGAATTGGATTATGTTTCACTACAAACAGTGGAAATGGAACCCGAATTCCAGATTTTCTGATTCCAGGCTCAATTCTTTACATCCAAACACGTAAACGAAAATCATTGCAAATATGTGATTCCTTGAAGACATTTGATAATTGGCATGGTCGCTACATGTCATTAAGTTCTTAAATTATTATATTGACACACACAACTCACCTAGATTAGTAGGGAGAGAGAAACCAATGAGCAAGTGTTGTTCTTGGTAGGGCGACCCTCCCGCCCCTCCGCGCGCCCGTCGTCCGCCCTCCCGGCGGCGGCGGCCCCTTCTCGCCGGCCGGCCCCGCGGCCCCGGCTCCTCTTTCCCCCGCGTGGCTGCACCCCTTCTGCCCCGCGATGGATGGTGACGGGTCCTCCAGATCCCGCCGGTGGTATGCCATGGTAGAGGAGGACGAGCAGGAGGAGCTCGCCTCATCCGGATCCTCTTCCCACCGCTCCTATTCCGACGTGGTGAGGGACGGCTCGCCTAGCCCCGCGCGGGCGGCCTCCCCTGAAGTGGCGCAGGTTGGTGGTGGTGGTGCGGCGGCGGCGCGCCCGCAAGCTGTTCGACGGTTGGCCTCGACGATTTCGCGGCCTGAGGCGTCGCACGTGGATGGTTCTAGCCCAAGCCGTGGACTTGGTGGACGCAGGGGGCCTCAGCCCAAGCGGCAGCGCCGCCGCGCTCCGCTCCCGTCCTTCTCCGTGCCGGCGGGTGTGCCGGCGGGGTTGGCCGGGCTGCGCTTCAACTGCGCGGAGCCGGGGCATGTAGCGGGCTGCTTGCTGCGGCCCTCGGCGATGTCTCACCTGCAAGAGCGAGGAGCATGTGGCGAGGCAGTGCCCCATGTCGGTTCCGCCCGTCGCCGGTGCTGTGGCTGTTGGCGCGCCGCCGCCGCCTCCTCGGGCGGCCCCTCCGCCTCCTCCTCCGCCCCAGGCTGCCCTTCCGCCTCCTCCTCCGCCCCAGGCTGCTCCTCCGCCACCCCGGGCTGCTCCTTCGACGGCCGCTGCTGCGTTGCTAGCGGAGCCTGCCCCAGTGGCGCCGGTTGCGCCTTACCGGCTGCCAGCGCATCCGCGTGCGGGTGCGGGTGCACGCGGCCCAGGTGCTGAGGCCCGGCCTTCCATCAAGGACCGCTTGGGTGAGGGCTGGGGCGGACGTGCGGCGCGCGGCGGTCGCCGGTGGCTCGCGGGCGCGGCCTGTGCGAGGTGCTCGGAGTGGGCGAAGAGGTGGAGACGCCGTACTCGCGTGGTCTTCGGCTGGAGCGGGCGATCCGGGAGGGCCCTGCCGTGGGGGAGCGCGGGGAGTCCTCCTATGCCGGGGCGGCTGCGGCAGGAGCGGGAGTTGCGCGAGGCGGCGCTCGGCTGCCGTGGTGGGTGACCGCCCTGCTGTGGACGTCGCCCCGGAGTTTGGGGCCGCTCGTCCAGCGCGGGAGCGCTGCATCATCTATCGCACTCGCGAAGTCGATGAGGCGGAGCGTGCCCTCAAGTGGGGGCTGGTGGCATTCGTCTCCGGCACCAGGCACGCCGTGAGCTGCTGCGCTGCGTCGGCGGCGGTCTTGGAGCGGTTCCCGGCTCTCGAGGGCCACTTCTCGGTGCACAGGTTTTGGCCGGCGGACTTGCTGTTCGTCTTCGACTCGAGGGCCAAGCGCGACACCATGTTGGCGGCGGACCCTTTCGACGGGCGCGACTTCTCCTTGCGCTTCGGCGTGTGGAACCGGCAGCTCCAGGCCACTAGGCGCACGATGCGCTATAGAGTGCACCTGGAAGTGGTCGGGGTGCCGGCGGTGGCGTGGAACCTGGCCACGGCCAGGATGATCCTAGGCTCCTCTGCTTGGGTGGAGCGTCTAGGAACGGAAACGGCCAGCAGGGAGGATATGGGGAGTTTCAGGATCACGGCGTGGACAGACGACCCGGCGTCGATTCCGAAGACCAAGGAGATTTGGGTGGCGAGCCTCTCCTCTTTGGGGATGAGGACGACGACCTCCTTCTCCCTGTGGAGGCGCTGATTCCGGAGGAGGTCGCCTTGCTCGGACATGAGGCTACGGTGCACCTCATGCGTGTGGAGGATCCGGTTGGGGAGGCGGGCGGCCCTTCTCCCGGGGACGATCGTGGCAACGGCCGTGGTGACGACCACGGCGAAGGTGGTGGCGGCTTTGGCCGTCCTAGAGACTCCAGTGGGGCGCGCCCACCCCGCAGAGGCCCTCCCGGTCCGGACCGTGGCGCTCGTCCTCCGGGAAGGCAGGCACTAGCGCGGCAGTGGCGCGGAGGCGCGGAGCGCAGGGTGGCGGTGGGTTTCTCTGCCACCGTTCGACCTTGGCCTCCACCAGGTGACGTCGACGACGACGGTGAGGGGCGGTTTCAGCGGCTGCTGCGAGAGGACACTTCCGCGGCTGGTCGGCGGCGGTTGCATGTGGATTGCGAGGAGGACGCACTCGCGGTGGTTGCCGGCATCAACATGTGGCTTGTTGCACGCGGCAACGGCCTCATGTGGAAGCGGCGCGTCCTGGAACTAGCTTCACGGAAGCGGCAGCGCGGGGCGTTCTTCGAGCACTGGTGCGTTGGCCTGCGGGTGGCGCTGGGCGGAGCGCCTCTCCGGCTAGTTCCTCCGGCTTGGGGTTGTGTGGCGGCCGCGGCGGCTACGGCCCGCCGCTGTTCCGGCCGGCGTCGGCGTCGAGTGCTACCTCGCCGTGTGCTACGAGCTCTTCTTCAATCCAGACGACTGACGTGGGTCCGTGCTGGCCCAAGGGGAGCCCAGTTCTTTGGGCCATTGACGACGAGCCACACTCACCGAGAGGGCCGTTGTCCCCTAGCGGGCCTCTCTCGCCGGCTTCCTCTGTGAACTCCCGTGGATCAGGTGGCTTCGGCCCACCTCTCTCATACTTCACCGTCGAGCTCTCCCAGGCCGCCGGCGCTGGGGCTGCACTTGAGGAGCTTGAGGAGGGGAGTTTGTGCGAGACGGCACCTCGCGCCGCTGCCGTGTTGCCGGTGGCTTCGTGGACGGCTCTCCGGGTGTTGCTGCTGCAACCTCGCGAGGCTGTGGCTGCCACACCGGTGGCTGGAGGTCCGGTTCCTGCTTCCTCTACTTCAACCGGCCTCGACATGCGTGCGGAGTCCTTCCGCGACGGATGTCGCCGGCGTCGTACGGCTTTGCTGCCGAGGCCGGCACCCAAGCGCCCGCGCAAAAGAGGGCCCCGCCTTCCGTGGTCCGCCGCGGCGGGAGAGTGGCCGGCCGCTTCGGCTGCGGGCACTCCCATCAAGCGGCAGCAAAGGCGCTCATCGCTGCGGCTGGGGATCGCTCGCGAGGGCGAGGTGATTGGAGACGAGGCGTTGGATGCCTACCTGAGCTACTTTGACAAGACCATGTCGGAGGAAGACTTGATTGCGTGCTTGGCTCTCTTTGGTTGGTTGCCTTCGGCCCTTCCACTGGCTGACGTAGAGGAGGACATAGTGGTTTAGTGGTGCAGTGGAGTTCGTTGTAGCTTTCTCAATGTCGAGTTTGTTTCCTGGTTGGTGTGGAATGTGAGGGGCCTGAACTCTTTGGCCCGTTGTGACTCTATTTACCAGATCGTTTTGCTTTCGGGTGCGAGTGTGGTTTGCTTCCAGGAGACCAAGCTACAGGTGGTCTCTCGGGAAGTCGTGGATAGATGCATGGGTCGCGATTTCGACCAGTTCTTCTTCCTCCCTGCGGATGGCACCCGGGGTGGTATTCTTCTTGCGTGGAAATCGGCGGTGGTTGCCCTCTCCAACCCTCACTACTCCCCAAACGCCATTACGGCGCGGGTGGGAGGAGCGGGCGATAGTGGATGGTGGTTCACTGGAGTGTATGGCCCACAAAGTGACCCCGACAAAGTGCTCTTCCTTCAGGAGCTTAGGGACATTAGAGATCTCCACCCTGGCCCGTGGGCGGTGGCAGGGGATTTCAACCTCATCGTGGATGCTCAGGATAAGAGCAATGCTAACCTCAATCGCCGCATGATGGGCAAGTTTCGTAGGCTGCTTGGCGATTTGGAGCTCAAGGAGCTATACCTCAACGGGAGGCGCTACACGTGGTCTAATGAGAGGGAGCGTGCGACCCTGGAGAGGTTAGATCGGGTCTTCTCCACTGTGGACTGGGAGGCTGCTTTCCCTTCCTCCACCCTCTCGGCGCTGAGCTCTTCCACCTCAGACCACTGCCCGCTCTCGTTGAACTTGGCGGCGGATTTGCCTACGGGCAAGCGCTTCCGCTTCGAGGCCTTCGGCCCAAGGCGGAGGGTTTCGGGGGATTGTGGAGGCGGCGTGGGCATCGACGGCCGTGGAGGCCAACCCTTTCAAGCGTTTGGCCGCCAAGTTGTCCGCGACCGCCAAGGCCTTGACTAGGCTGGAACGACCGCTTCATCGGTAATGTCGGGCTACATATTCGGTGGCGAACGAGTTGATCCTGCGGCTCGGATGTGGCTATGGAGTCGCGGGCGCTTTCCGCGGCGAGCGTGGGTTGCGGAAGCTCCTTAAGAGGAAGTTGTTGGGTCTTGCATCGCTTGAGAGGACGATCGCACGCCAGCGATCCAGGATCACGTGGTTGAGCGAGGGGGATGCGTGCACCCGCTTCTTCCATCTCCACGCCAACCATCGGCGGAGGAAAAACTTCATCGCTCACTTCAAAGTGGATGGGTCTCTTGTGACGGATCAGGAGGGCAAGGCCAAGGCGGCGGACGCCTTCTATGAGCAATTACTTGGCTCCTCCCCTGATCGTGGTTTCTCCCTCGACCTCGATTACTTGGGCATGCAGTCGCACGACCTTGTGGAGTTGGACGCTCCCTTCTCGGAGGAGGAGGTGTGGAACGTGGTTAAGGCTCGGGAGCACGACAAGGCGCCGGGCCCGACGGCTTCACTGGCCGATTCTACACGTCATGTTGGGAGATCATCAAGCATGATGTGATGGACGCCTTCCGGGCCATGTGGCTTGGGGACTACCGTGGGCTGCATGTGGCTAATCAGGCGTTGATCACGTTGCTCCCCAAGCACGCCGAGGCGGTGGAGGTTAAAGACTTCAGGCCGATCAGCCTCATTCACAGTGTGGCCAAGTTATTGGCGAAGGTCCTCTCGGTGCGCACGGCGCCGCGTATGCCGCAGCTCATCGGGCCTCACCAAAGCGCGTTCATCGAGAGGTAGATGCACGCACGACAACTTCCGGTTGGTCCGGTGCACGGCGAGGCGGCTGAACGCCCTCAAATCACCGGCCTTGATGTTCAAGTTGGATATCACCAAGGCCTTTGACAACTGTGGATTGGGCCTTTCTCCTTCGGATTATGATCAAGGCGGGGTTTGGCCCACGTTGGACTGCGATGGTGGTGGGGTTACTTAGCACGGCTTCTACCAGGGTCCTGGTGAATGGTGCCGCGGGTGACTTGATCTACAACAGGCGTGGACTGCGGCAAGGGGATCCCCTCTCCCCCCTGCTCTTCGATTCGGTGATGGAGGCACTTCACCTCCTCCTTCAAAAGGCCACTTCTGAGGGGTTGCTCTCGCGGCTCGCCCCACGTGGTCTCCTCCACCGTACCTCTATGTACGCGGACGACGTGGTGACCTTCATCAAACCAGAGAGGGCGGATTTGCTGGCCTGTGCAGCGGTGGTGGAGGACTTCGGGGAGGCCTCGGGCCTCGCACCAACCGAACCAAGTGCTCCCTCCACCCTATTCGTTGCACCGTGGAGCAAGTGGAGTTGGCTCGGTCGATTTTGCGGTGCTCGGTAGAGGGTTGGCCCTGCAAGTATGCGGGCCTACCCCTTGGGCTGCGCAAGGTTACCGCGGCTCAGGCTGCAGCCCGTGGTGGAAAGGGCAGCAAGCCGGCTGCCCCTGTGGAGTGCCCGGTTGCTCAACCGTGGGGGCGGACGATTCCGGTGCGGACCACCCTCGGCGCCAATCCGGTTCACGCGATGATGTCGGCTGGACATCCCCCCAAGACGATGCGAGGCTCTCGGGAAGATTTGCGGGGCTTCATGTGGAAGGCTAGGGCGGACGTGAGTGGCGGCCCTCTGCCTAGTGGCCTGGGACAAGGTGACCTCTCCTAAATCCTGTGGGGGTCTGGGCCTTCCCAACCTCCAGTTCCTCAACCTGGCGCTACGTTGCCGGTGGGCGTGGCTACAGAGAGTAGATGCGACCAAGGCTTGGGCGGAGTTTGATCTCAAGGTTCCTCCCCTGGCCCGGGCCCTCTTCGATTCCGCCACGGCGGTGGTGGTTGGCAACGGGGCAAGAGCTTTATTCTGGAAGGATCGCTGGCTGCAGGGCGCTAGGGTGGTGGACCAAGCACCCAATTTGGCGGCTTTGGTTCCGACCCGGAAGGCCAAGGCTCGCTCGGTCAAGGATGGCCTCGCCGGGGAGTGGTTGCGCGATTGTGGGCCGGACCTGAGTCCTGCAGCGGTGGCGGAGTTCTTCCACCTATGGGGCATCCTCGGCGGTGTCACCTCGGACCCGGAGCAAGAGGACTCCTTCGTGTGGCGGTGGTCGGCGGACCGGATTTTCTCCGCGAGGTCGGCTTACGCGGCCTTCTTTGCGGGTACTACGGTGGCGCCGGTTGCTTCGGAGATTTGGCGCTCGAGGGCGCCATACAGCTGCAAGTTCTTTGCTTGGCTGGTGTCCGTAACGAGATGTTGGACGGCGGATAGGCTCCGGAGGCGTGGCTGCCGCGGCCGGCGGCCTGCCCCTCTGCGACCGGGGAGCGAGGAGACGCTCCAACACCTCCTGCTTGGTTGTGTGGTCGCCCGTGAGGTGCGGGCGTGGGCATTGACGCGGTGGAACGAGGTTGGAGTGGATGCACGGTGCGGGCTCTCGAGATAGTGCAGCTGGTGGACCTCGCTTCATTGCCCTAGTGTCGTGCGCGGGGACTTGTGGACGGCGGTCATCCTTGTTTTACGGTGTATGCTGGAGGCATAGGAATGACGTGGTGTTCAATGGCACCACCCCGGCGGTGGAGACCATTCGGCATAGGATTAGGGAGGAGTTTCGAGAGGTGGCGTGTAGCTAGGCTTTTCCGCTCGGAGTCCTTCGGATTTCCCGAGCCTTTTCCTTTTTCGTGGCGGGGCGGAGATTAGGCTTTCGTTTTTGTAGGGGAGCTGCCACCCCCTGTTGGCAGTAGCGCTCGTGGTTCGGGCTTTCTTGCCCTTTCTTCTATATGATTAGTACACCTTCCAGGGTGTATTCTCGAAAAAAAAATTATTATATTGTTGTGAATTACAAGTCAACCAATTATGTGTTCACATGTTTTTATATTATTCGTTCTGCTGTACTTTGGTAAACTGATCATCTGATTTTTTTTCTCAAAGAAAATGTTAAATCCCACAGGTCTTCAAAACTCTGAACATGGGTTGCTCCGGTTACCATTACCGCAGCGAGCCGTCGGTTTCTTTAACTCAGGTGTGTACCTAGTTTGTAAAATCTATGTAATTCACTGGCCAAATACGGAGCTCTTGTTCCGTCAATTACCCCAGCCGCATATGCAACCTACACAGAGTTTCAGCACTGTGCCACCTACCTATGCTATGTGTCGAAGTAATGGACCCAACGATCCAATGCCCCACTCTATAAGCTAGGCCATTATTCCGAGAAACAGTTCATGGATTAGGATAGCCTTCTTCTTTTTGAATCCCTTGTTCCTTGGCCATGTCCAATTTTAAAATTTGAATCAGCTTTCACTCAATTTTTTTTAAAGAATTTCTCTGCATTCATATCACGGAAAGATACAAAGTTGTTGACCCCTACAAGCACAGAGAAACACAAACACAAAGAACCAAGAACACCTAGAACACCCTAAGACCACCATAACCCATGAAGATCTTCGGAGCTCTGTGTCATCATCCCATTTGAGAGAAGACCCCTGCAGCAGAAAGAACTACAACCAAGCGCAAGCAGGTCATCATCTTTGACCACGGTACAATTGCCACCATGCTGCTTCCTCCTTCCTTGAACCAGCGCCGAGAAGGCATGGACACCAATCCAACACGCCTGTAGCAGCCGTCGCCATCTTTGGCTTCGAGTATCGCGAAAAGTGTCCCTTCCGGAAGGAAGGGAACCCGAGTCAACCGACCGGTCCAGCACCGCGGCCGGGCCATCCGCCCGGGCAAACCAGGAACTCCCTCAGGCATCAGCGCCGAGGAAGAAGAAGAATAGCAGCAGCAGCAAATCATACCGACAAGGAGGGAGAAGGGCCTTTCTCCCACCAGCAGAACGCTCGACCATCTGGCCAATTTTGGCGTCGACACGTCGAACCGCCTCCTCCCCTCGCCACCAAGGCCGGCCGGAAGAAACTGCACCAGAAGAACACAAACCCTAAAAAGGAAGACAGTGGTGCCATCTCCTTCCTCTCCCTTGCCACCACGGCCCGAGGAGAAGGCAACAGCATCAGCACTACTCCGACTCCATAACAGATTCCAAAAACTCCACGGCAGGGTCGAAATTCGACCGTGCTCGGGGAATCCACCCTCCTCCGATCCGCAGATCTGAGAGGAAACCAGGCCAGCAGCTCGTCCGCGCCGCCACAAGTGGCCTTACCGAGATGGGGATCGAGCTCCAGCAACCTTATTTCGACGCGACGTCCCCTCCACCATCTCGACATCGTCCCAGTACACCGAGCGAAGTCTATGCCGGGCGCTACCCGGCGCAGCAGAGGGAGCCCCCCCCCACCCCCCGCCGCCACGTTGCCCAGCGGCGGCAGCGGGAGGAGGGGGTGCTGGCGCGCAGTTGACGTGGGAGTTAGAAATCTCTGTGGTGTAATTTTCCTTCACGTCCCCGGCAACGACGCCAGAAATTTAGCTTGTTGACGCGTAAAGCACACGCCCGTTGGGAACCCCAAGTGGAAGGTGTGATGCGTACAGCAGCAAGTTTCCCTCATTAAGAAACCAAGGTTGTCAAACCAGTAGGAGTCAAGGGCCACGTGAAGGTTGTTGGTGACGGAGTGTAGTGCGGCGCAACACCAGGGATTCCGGCGCCAACGTGGAACCTGCACAACACAATCACAGTACTTTGCCCCAACTTAACAGTGAGGTTGTCAATCTCACCGGCTTGCTGTAAACAAAGGATTAAACGTATGGTGTGGAAAATGATGTTTGTTTGCGAAGAACAGTAAAGAACAGAGTTTGTAGTAGATTGTATTTCAGATGTAAAAGAATGGACCGGGGTCCACGGTTCACTAGTGGTGTCTCTCCAATAAGAAATAGCATGTTGGGTGAACAAATTACAGTTGGGCAATTGACAAATAAAGAGGGCATAACAATGCACATACATATCACGATGACTACTATGAGATTTAATCGGGGCATTACGACAAAGTACATAGACCGCTATCCAGCATGCATCTATGCCTAAAAAGTCCACCTTCAGGTTAGCATCCGCACCCCTTCCAGTATTAAGTTGCAAACAACAGACAATTGCATTAAGTATTGTGCGTAATGTAATCAACACAAATATCCTTAGACAAAGCATTCATGTTTTATCCCTAGTGGCAACAGCACATCCACAACCTTAGGGGTTGCTGTCACTCCCCCAGATTCAATGGAGACATGAACCCACTATCGAGCATAAATACCCCCTCTTGGAGTTACAAGTATCAACTTGGCCGAGCCTCTACTAGCAACGGAGAGCATGCAAGAACATAAACAACACATATATGATAGATTGATAATCAACTTGACATAGTATTCCATATTCATCGGATCCCAACAAACACAACATGTAGCATTACAAATAGATGATCTTGATCATGATAGGCAGCTCACAAGATTTAACATGATAGCACAAGAGGAGAAGACAACCATCTAGCTACTGCTATGGACCCATAGTCCAAAGATGAACTACTCACACATCAGTCCGGAGGCGATCATGGTGATGAAGAGTCCTCCGGGAGATGATTCCCCTCTCCGGCGGGGTGCCGGAGGCGATCTCCTGAATCCCCGAGATGGGATTGGCAGCGGCGGCGTCTGCGGAACTATTTCCGTATCGTGGCTCTCGGTAATAGGGTTTTCGCGACGGAGAGTATAAGTAGGCGGAAGGGCGAGTCGGAGGGCTGACGAGGGCCCACACCACGGGGTGGCGCGGGCCCCCCGGCCGCGCCGCCTTGTGGTTTGGCCACCTCGTGGCCCCACTTCGTATGCTCTTCGGTCTTACGGAAGCTCCGGTGGAAAAATAAGACCCTGGGCATTGATTTCGTCCAATTCCGAGATTATTTCCTTTGTAGGATTTCTGAAACCAAAAACAGCAGAAAACAGCAACTGGCTCTTCGGCATCTCGTCAATAGGTTAGTGCCGGAAAATACATAATAATGATGTAAAGTGTGTATAAAACATGTGAGTATTGTTATAAAAGTAGCATGGAACATAAGAAATTATGGATACGTTTGAGACGTATCGGGGGGTGCGGTGGGGGCTAGGGTTGGGGGTCGTGCGGTTCTCGTGCACGTCTATCTCCTTGCGAGTGATGTTAGCTTCTTTTATCGAAGCTCTTACTCAGTTTATTTCTCTTTCTACTAGCATGAATAAATGCAATAATTCTGTGTCATTTCGCAAAAAAAAAAGTGAGGCATACACATTTCCAGCTTCATTTGTATTATCTTATATTCACGGTGTGTTAAGACATAATCAAACATAAACATCTACAATACCAAATGCACACAGTATTAAAGTATATTTCACGATTGTTGTAACAATATTGGTTTGAGATTGTAAACGTGACACATTTTCCTATATAGCTAGCTAATTTTTAAAACTTCGATTTTAACGAAAACTATATGCATGCTATTTTAGAGGAAGGTGGCCTTTCGGATCATAGGTGCATATGAACCTAAGGTGGATCTTTTTTCTCAAAAATGTCAAAAATACAATACAAGATTTCGCATGCACATTTCGACATTCTATGTTTGTGGAAAAGTTTCGGGAAAAAACTATTTACGTGGCATGTGTAAAATGGATAAAAAATGTCTCGTGAATAATGACATTGGAGAATCAAAATTAATCTTTTACATGGGACACACACAAAATTATCTCGAAAACTTGTGTGCGAACATAAAATATCTACATGTAATTGTAAAATTTAATTCAGAATTTTCTAAAATTTTAAAATATGTTCTCACACAATAGGTTCGTATGCACCCATGAACCATATTAGATTTTCAGAAGTTGATGGCCTTAATGTTATCCTACATGATGAGGTGGACCTTAATTACGATTTCATAATGACTAGCCCGTGCAGTAAAAATATGGCACATGATGTGCCATCGAAAGAATTCTCCGTCGGTACAGGTCTGAATTGATCACCCAACTAGTGAACTTTAATGCGCTACCACTGCCAACCAGAGTCATTGAGTTTCATACGAAATTTTTATACAGCCTACACTAGTATTGCAATGCATAGTAATTTCCTCCTAGTGGAAATATTGGTTCATTAATTGCACTAGGATCAACCTCAGCCACACATACATCTCCATGATTCCGAGTGTGAACCAGCCCGGGAGCGAATCGTCCGCGCTCATATGGAATGCTTTTGGTCCAGGATTGAGATTCATATCAGATTTCCACAGTTTTGTTCGATGGAATGTTCCTGAGCCTCGATACTCTGCATTGTCGGCACTTTATAACACGTGCAAGTTTGGTTGACTTCTTGGTCGCCGTTTTGGCCCCATTACTGTGATTCTAGCTAGCACTCTCCAAATCCGCGTTCAGTAATTCCTGAAAGCTACTGCCTCCAGCTGCGTTGCCTCTTCCTCTTCAACACGTTCCCTCTAGTTCGTTGTGTGGTTTTGGCTCAGCAGTAGTTCCTGAAAAGCATAATTTGAACACGTACATGTGCCTTAGTTTCCAGCATACTTTAGTATCTACTTACTCCAGCTCACTGTCAGTTAGTTGCAAAATTTCCAGTTTGATGTGCTTCCTTGTGAATTTCCACATTGATGTTACGTTGTCACTGGAACTGAACTATAATCAGCCCTTTGTCCCTTTGTGATTGATTCACTGCGAAGGCTGACTCAAGCAAACACTAGAGTCTAGGTGTACTACTACTATGACAGTCCTTACTCTAGACACCCCTAATGTCGAAATTATGTTTAAATGTCCGAACAGTTTCAGTTAGTGCAGCTCTTTCGTAGAGTCGTTTTAGATGTTGCATATTTTTAGGCATATGCCACTAAAATCCATAGTACAGACTAACTTTTTTTCTTTTTGAAAAGGACAAAATGACTTCTGGTAGGGGTGGGTAGATTCAAGAGAACACCTGATGTGGAAAGTCATGCAATCGGACAAAGTTGCTGGGTAGAATTCGATTGATGGCACACATTCTTTCGTTATGCATTACCTATCAAAAAGGAGAGCTCTAAACCTGAAATCCATGGTTCAGTCCAAGAAATATCGCTCCAGTGCGCCACTGGCAGTGACCTAATAAGTACTGTAATGCAAAACAGCTAAAAATTATTCCGTACTTGGTCACTGTATACTAAATCCTGACAAGTATGTGAGTGAATCGTTGTAGAGTGTACTAGAACCTTGTGATCTGAACCAGTAACAGCCATGGTCGAGAATTTTTGTTCTTAGTGTGTGTGATTTGAAACTTTTTTTGTGATAATCTGCATCAATTTGCAAAGTACAAACTGAACCATTATGAATGTGCAGTTTCTTGAAAACCTACTGTAAACTACAACAGTCCTGCTTTCCAGACGGAAACGTATGACTTACATGAGACCACTGGAGGTACATTCATTCAGGGAGTACATGGACACCTTTGACGGCTACTCCTTCTGTGCCTAACTGGATTGATCCAGGGCTGAGGAAGTGGCGCGGACATATTCATCAGAGGCCCAATGCCCCTGTATGAGATGTGACATTTCTGTTGATATATCGCCCCTTCGTCGACAATTCTGAAGCAGTACTTGACGGTGTTCATGTCGAGCAGGCTAGGTGTTCGACGCAAGTCCGTGTTGTCAGCATCGTATAAGGTTGCTGGCATGAGGCAAATTAAATAATCAATGCCCCGGCAAAAAAAAGTCAATGCAGATTTCATAAACCAATTAAGAAGTACATTTAATGATATTTTGCGCAATGTTAGCTAAATCCTGCTTGAAAGTTAAGATGTTTTGCTATGTTGTTCTTCCAGGTGAACAAGTCCTAGGCTAGCAACATCAGTTATGCCAAAAGACAGTGTGCAGAGGCTGGAGTGGAACCGAAAGACCAATCAGATGTGCCCTCTGGCTGCAGTAAACAGAGCAAGATCTCTTGGAGGGCTCCCTTGGGTTCAACATGACCAAAGCACAAGGAAGATTTATAGAGAACAGAAGCAACAAACAATGCTTTGTCCAGAACCAAACGGTCGGAATAAAAGCATGGGTGCGCACGAACGAATACCTCCGATCCAGCAAACTCCAGGCAATAGAAGCACTGTTACATTCGCTGGCGGTGCCTTCCGGAATTCAACACTCCGGCCAGATCATGAAGGGCAGGCCTCCGGCAGGTCTTCATCTTCGCCCAAAAGAGACCCTAGGACCGCCGCCTTTATTCAGGTCGGGCCCCCACGCCGGCAACCATCCCAGGCTGGCCATGGTTGCCACCTGATAAGGGGTGGCCTAATCTTCTCAGTAAGCAATAGCGGTGATGATGATCACGGGGTGATGGCAGCGGAGAAACACGACGATGAAGTGGATGATAACTTGTATGATGCAACGAGATCTCTCGATTGGTCCCTTTCGCCAATGCAACACCTCTCAACCCTGCAAGATATTCGCAACTCCACACACTTGCGCACGTAGCCGCCGACCACGAAGCGGTAAGTTACAACCGTCTAATTCCCAATGGAACAACAGATCACACAAGACTTTTTCAGGATCTACACAATATCAAGCAATATGGTGTAGGGATTCAATAGTTTTGCTAGAGCAAACAACTAAGAACTAGGGTTTATCTTAAACGTGGTCTAAAGCAGCTAGGGGGCGTCCCGGGCACTTATATAGGCGTCCGGGACGACTTCGGTCGAAAAGATACAAGAATAACCGACCCAGAATATATCGAGTCGAGACGGACTCGAGACGAATCCGGTGCTGGAATCCGGTCCAACCGGGTCGGGGACCGGGTCGGCCGGTCCGGCATCCGGTCAACCGGTCGGCAACCGGGAAGTTCGCAAAATTCGTCCGGTTGGGTTCCGGTACGATGCATCCGGTTGGCGACCGGTCAGCCGGGCCAGGGACCGGACTGGCCGGTCAGGAGGCCGGCCTAACCGGGCGCTGGACCGGCCTGGACGTCAACTTCTCCTTTCGCGCATGCCTCCCGCTCCTCCCTCGCGCGTCCATGAGATATCTTCATGTCCAGCTCCATGTCCAGCTTCACGTCCATCTTGACGTCCATCTTCATGTCCAGCTGCTCCTCTACTCCTCGTGCGATGGTCGTCTCCTCTTGATACCTGATGATACATAAGTAATAGGACTTAGGCAGTATAAAGTTCTCATCAATCAAAGTACCGTTTAAAAACAAGTTCACCTGTTGTTTAAGTAGCTTCGCACGAGCCCTTGTAATTGGTCCAATCCGAACTTCATTGGACTTGAGCTTCACAACAGGTTCTTCATTTATCAATGACGGAGGTAGTGGTGTAGTAGGGATGTCCTCATCATCCCCCCCCCCCTTCAAAAGGCGTCGACCTCGACGCTCCAAGGTCTTCTCCGTCATATGGTGTCAAATCAGCAACATTGAAAGAATTACTGACACCAAACTCATCAAGCTTGGAAGATCTATCGAGTATGCATTATCATTAATCTTGGCAAGCACTTTGTAAGGACCAGCACCACGAGGCTTCAACTTAGACTTCGCGGCTTCGGGAACCTATCCTTGCGAAAATGTACCCAGACCATATCACCAGGCTTGAACAACATCTCTTTGCGCTTCTTATTCATCCTTGCAGCATTGCTCTTGCCTTTGTTCTCTATCAACTCTTTAGTCTTCACATGGATTTTTCGCACAAAATCTGCCCTCTTGGATGCCTCCATATTAACTCTCTCATGTATGGGCAAAGGCAACAAGTCAAGTGGAGTAATGGGTTTGAAACCATACACCACCTCAAAAGGACATAGCTCCGTGGTAGAATGTACCGCCACTGTTGTAAGCAAACTCTACATGCGGCAAACACTCTTCCCACTCCTTCAGGTTCTTCTTGATCATGGATCTCAGCAGTTGTGACAAGGTTCGATTCACCACCTCAGTTTGACCATCAGTTTGGGGATGACAAGTAGTACTGAACAGTAGCTTTGTCTCCAGTTGAAAGGATCGTATGCCGCACCTAGAGGGGGGGGTGAATAGGTGCTAACCAATTTTTAGTTCTTTTTCAATTTAGGCTTGACACAAAAGGTAAATTCTCTAGATATGCAACTAAGTGAATTTACCTATATGACAAGGATATCAACTAAGCAAGGTATAGCTACGCAATAGGAGATAGAGTGGGATAGAGGTAGCCGAGAGTGGAGCACGCGATGACACGGAGATGATTCCCGTAGTTCCCTTCCTTGGCAAGAAGGTACGTCTACGTTTGGAGGAGTGTGGTTGCTACGCAAGCCAAACCAACGGCCACGAAGGCTTCACTCGGATCTCCTGTGAGCAACGCCACGAAGGCCTAGCCCACTTCCACTAAGGGATTTCCTCGAGGCGGAAACCGGGCCTTTACAAAGTTCTTGGGGCACACATCCACAACCAAATTGGAGGCTCCCAAATCTGTAACAATACAACAATCAACAACAACACATCAACAACAAATCAACTAGGGAACCAAATAGGAACACTAGCATGAGATCCCTCAAACAAGAGAGGGGAAATGAAGAACGCTTCGGTGAGGATGTAGATCGGTGTCTTCTCCTTCGAATCTCCAAAGATCAAGAGCTTTGGTTGGGGGAGGAAGGAGATCTTGCAAATCTTGTGTTTCTTGAGGTGGCTCTAATGGAGGTGGCTTGGCAGATTTCTTGTATAATGATTGAGCAAGCAACCAAGGTAGAAGAAGGGGGTATTTATACCCCCTCTCAAAAATGAGCCGTTGCAGCTTCCGGGGGGCCGGATAATCCGGCCTAAGTAAGGGCCGGATAATCCCCCCCCCCCCCCGGATAATCCGGCCTACGGAACAAAACCGTGACATTATCCGGCCAAATGTCCGGCCCTATGCCGAGAGAAGCATTTCTTCCAGTCCTTAGCCAAATTCGGGGGGCCGGATATTTCCAAAATATCCGGCCCGGATATTCCGGCCACTGGTACAATACGGGACAATATCCGGGCAAAAGTCCGGCCCCCACAGCGAGCGGCTTTTCCTCGAGGACTTAGCCAAAAACGGGGGCCGGATATTTCAACAATATCCGGCCCGGATTATCCGGCCTAGCCAACCTTTTCGATAACTTTTGACGGACGATCAAATCCAACACACATGAATAAATATCTATGTAATCCCTGTACCACTTAATCAAACATTAGTGTATCACATATATTGACATCAAACACACAAAACATAATGTGAGAGATGTTCTTTCAATCTCCCCTTTTTGGTGTTTGATGACAATATACGGATTTGCAAAGGAATCACTATAGAGACAAGCATGATGGCAAAACATAGAGGCACTCCCCCTACATGTGTGCATATAAGTAATTTGCATTTGAATACAAATACACAACACATAGGAGTATGGTGCCTCAACACAAGAGATATCCAACATGAGCTCTAACAATAGACATTGACACATATGAAGTTGAGATAGGATGCAAGAAATCATACCCATGTGTAGATATATAATGCGGAGATATAGCATCACACATAATGTAATATCCTTGATCTCAACAAATAGAAATCCGAAAACCAAAACAATGTCTCACACCACATAGCACATAGTTTTGAACGGCACACAAACAAACCAAATAGTTCAAATAAAGAGGGAACACAAGCACTATAAGAATGATAAACGCATATGCTTGTGCCCAAACCATGCAAATCCCCGAGAATCCTAATAGAACACTTCTCCCCCTTTGGCATCGAGACGCCAAAAAGGGACAAGCGCGATGCTACACGTCCCATGGGAATCACTCGGAGGCATCATCATCATCGGACTCGTATGCCTCTTCCTCTTCTTCCTCATCAGTGTCAGGTGCATCCGGAGGAGCGGCGAGAGGTGTTGGACCTTTGAAGGCAATCATCAAGATCACTCCATGGAACCTGTGCTGAGTGCCATCCACTGTAACCCTGGTGAGCTGGAGGCTGAGGCGGGGGACCTTGATCACCACTGAGCTTGTGTAGAATAACCGCCTGAGTATGCTTAATCTCAGAACGCTCTCGGCTAGCTGCATAGTTCTCCTTATGGATCTCAATGTTCATGCAAAGGATGTGGCGCTGGAACCAACTAAGCCGGGTCACTTGCTTCCTCATAGCCGGGACATCACGATGACGAGCGAGGAGCAAAACCACTAGAACGAGCATCACCCATGAAAGTGTCGGGAGCGAGGTACAGTGAAGAGAGCGGCTTAACCTTGTAGGCCTTCTTGACATGGTGCTTCACCGGAGGGTACCCACTCAAGTCTTCACCAACCACAGCCACGAGTTGTTGATGAGAAGTTGAATGTAGGGAGCATAGGGTATGGTGGTCCGGGAGACCATGGCATCATGGATCTCATGGAAGATAAAGTCCATGACATCAAGAGTGTAGTTCCGTTCCTCAGACACATCACGAGCACACTTATAGCTGAGGTGCATAAGGTTCACAAGGACTCCCCGGAGAGCATCATTGTTACCACCACTTGGGCAAATGGTTGCCCGAAAGAACCGAAGCAGCTGATTGTATATGGGAAGCAGCCCCTTAGTAAAACCAATTTTTCCCGCTGAGGTATAGAGATGCACAAGAGCATTCTTATCTGTGCTGTTGTGGTCCATGAAGGCGACGACCCCCATCAACGAGGAACTCCAAGAAAACCAGCAAATTGGCGCGAGTGGCATCTGCAGTGAGTGGAGCCAGTCATCCATTCCATAGTGCGTTCCTCATCTTTCTTGATTGCCAAAGTGGCAAAGAATTGCTTCACCAAATCTGGGCTATAGTCACATTGAATCTTCATGATATCAAGCAAGCCCAACCTTCCAGCTACCCAGATTGCATCTTCAAAGTGATTGTTTTCAGCCAGAATTTCCACATCGATAGCTTGCATGGGTCTCAGATTCTTCATGGGCTCATAGATGTCCTTGTAGATGAATTCCTGCTCAATGCACCAGTATCTCATGCCCTCTATCTCTTCATCCCTTGGGACATCTTCATACCGAGTTCTTCATGCGGATAGCGGAATAAGAGAGCTGGGTCCATGGCCTTGTAGTTCTCCCTCACTTCCTTGTTCTTCCGCCTTGAAGTGACGGACTTGCGAGGTGCATTGGGTGCATACTCGTCACTAGATCGATCATGCCTTGAGCGTCTCCGACCACCCGAGAAGCACCACCTGTGAGAAGCAAAGGCGGGTAGCAAAGGAAAGGTAATGCTCATAAGTCATGTAAGATACGATAATATACTCTAGAGACATGCTATAAGTCGGTACAAATCTAGACATGATAGATTGAAACAAACTGCAGCGGCGATGAAGCTCCAGGCCGGATAATCCGGTGTCCCCTGGGGGCGGATAATCCGGCCTGGCCGGATAATCCGGCCTACTCGGGGGGCGGATAATCCGGCCCTGCGAGATGTGCAGTTTTCCAATCAAAAGCTTGTCTAAGACTAGATCGGCCTCATAGCATGCAAGAGGAGTACACTACAATTGATTTGGAACAACTAGACACCAATTCCACCAAGAAAATAGCACATATAAAACACAACATCTAGGGTTAGAGATTGTGAATCATACCCACATCCATTGTGGAAACCGCTTGGAGGAGAAGGTAGCTAGGGAGGAGATGCACCCGATCCACCCAAGAACTCCGAGAGGGGGCGGACGGAGCGTCTCCGGCGAGGAGGAGGAGGTCCGGCGAACTTGAGAGGAGAGAGAGGGAGAGAGAGGCGCGTGGGGGGTGGTGTGAACCGTTTGCCCCCCGCGGCCTCGTCCTCAACCCTTTTCAAGATCTGCCCAGGCCGGATAATCCGGCCCTAGCTTAGGGCGGATAATCCGGCCGGGCCGGATTATCCGGTGTCTCCTGGGGCCGGATTATCCGGGGTCTTCGGAAAATTCCGAAACACGGGAATCCAGCCCATCTTTCGTTGGTTATTTGCATGATCCATATGTGATGCAATAATGTATCACGTCACATATAAGGTGCAGATTTACCAATAAGATGGAGCAACCTAGATCATCCGACCGAAACACCTCAAACTCCAAGTTTTTACCAAACATGACAAATGAGCAAGATGGAAATGGTTTATAGGAGAGAGTAGGCTTAGGTTTTAGAAGATACAAACTGTTAATGGTACATGGTCACTCAAGTTTGCAAGATATGAGCAAATAAAGCCAAACTAGAGTGATTTCCCATAAGAACATGGAGTTGTCAAATAAGAGGCGATAAGATCCAAATAATCCAACTCTTCACAAAGAAGAGTGTGGTGGCCTAGGCCACCATATATGAGTGTTGTGGCATGGCACCGCGAAGATATATCTTGGGTCCAAGCCACTACTCATCATTGAAGCTCACATATCAACATATGATATAAAGAGAATGATTTCTTAATGTTGGCATTATGGGGGGAGGGATAGCTCAATAATTTAAACCGCACTCCCCCTATTTCCATGCCCACATCTAAACCAAATAAAGTTTTGAGACGAAGGTGTGTTTGCAAGATGGTCAAGCTATACTCCTTGAATCAATGATATTTAGCTCATTCCTCAAATAAGAGAATCTTGCTTCATCGAGAGGCTTCGTGAATATATCGGCAAGTTGATCTTTGGTTGGAACATAGATAAGCTCAATATCACCCCGGGCAACATGATCCCTAATGAAATGATTCCGGATCTCAATATGCTTCGTTCTTGAATGTTGCACCGGATTATAGGCAATCTTGATGGCACTTTCATTGTCACATAATAGAGGCACTTTGTCACAAATGACACCGTATTCCTTTAAAGTTTGCCTCATCCATAACAATTGAGTGCATCCACTTGCGGCGGCAACATATTCGGCTTCGGCGGTGGAGAGAGATATACAATTTTGCTTCTTAGAAGACCAACACACCAAGGACCTACCAAGGAATTGGCAAGCCCCGGAAGTTGATTTCCTATCATCCTTGTCACCCGCCCAATCCGCATCGGTATAACCATTGAGAATAAAGCTTGAGCCTTTGGGGTACCAAATACCATATCTTGGGGTATCAACCAAATATCGAAAGATTCTCTTGAGAGCTATCATGTGGCTCTCCTTAGGAGAAGCTTGATACCTTGCACACACACCAACACTCAACACTATGTCCGGTCTAGATGCACAAAGGTAAAGCAAGGATCCAATCATGGAGCGATATACCTTTTGATCCACCTCTTTACCATTGGGATCTAGTGCAAGATGACATTTGGTAACCATAGGAGTGGCCACACCCTTCATCTCGGTCATCTTGAACCTCTTGAGCATGTCTTGGAGATATTTTGCTTGGTTGATGAAGGTTCCTTCCCTCAATTGCTTGATCTCAAAACCAAGGAAGAACTTCATCTCTCCCATCATAGACATCTCAAACCTATCGGTCATAAGCTTTGAGAATTCATCATTGAAAGCTTTGTTAGTAGACCCAAATATAATATCATCAACATATAATTGGCAAACGAAAAGCTCCCCATTGACCCTCTTAGTAAAAAGAGTGGGGTCGATTAGCCCAACATCAAACCCACGGTCTACCAACAATTCCTTAAGGTGCTCGTACCAAGCTCTAGGAGCTTGTTTGAGACCATAAAGTGCTTTATCAAGCTTGTAGACATGGTTAGGAAAGTTGAGATCCTCGAACCCCGGGGGTTGCTTAACATAAACCTCTTCATGCAAAGGACCATTAAGAAAAGCACTTTTCACATCCATTTGTTGTAACTTAAAGTTATGATGCGAAGCATAAGCAAGAAGGATACGGATGGACTCAAGGCGAGCTATGGGAGCATAGGTTTCTCCAAAGTCAATACCCTCAACTTGAGAGAACCCTTGAGCCACCAATCTTGCCTTGTTCCTCACAACATTTCCAAACTCATCTTGCTTGTTCTTGAAAATCCATTTAGTGCCTATAACATTGCGGCACTCCTTAGGCTTCTTTACTAAAGTCCACACTTTGTTGCGCTTGAAGTTATTGAGTTCTTCATGCATAGCTTCCAACCAATCCGAATCTTCAAGGGCTTCAAATACTTTCTTGGGTTCCACTAAGGAGATATAAGCATGATGATGGCTAAAGTTCGCCAATTGCCTTCTTGTGGAAACCTTTGCCCTTACATCACCAAGAACCTTGTCATGAGTGTGTCCACGAAGTTCGAGGTTCCTTTCTCTTCTTGCTAGACGACGGGCCTCGATCTCCTCCTTGGTCTTTCTAGGCCTTGGAGGTGTCACTTGATCAACTTGATCATTTGGGTCCCCGTCTTGACCTTGAACTTGAGCTTCCTCAATTGCTTGGGGTTGCTCAATCTCATGTGCTTGATCTTGAACAATGTTCGGAGAAGGGCAAGAGTTGATTGGATCCTCATTGGAGCCATTATGAATGGTTGGTTGATCTTGACCTTGATCTTGTCCTTGATCTTGCACATAAGAGGGAGGGTCTTGTTCTTGTTCTTGGGTTGGTGCATCATTTGCTTCACTAGGTAGGGTTTGTTGATGTTGAGAAGATGAGGGCTCCACAGTGGTAGAGCATAGTTCTTCCCGAGACGCCACACCGTGTCCCTCAATGGGGCGGAAAAATCCCACACCCATTCTTACTATGGCATCTTGAGGTATTTCATCACCTGCACAAACATCAACTTGCCCCACTTGGGAGCCATCATTTTCTTCGAACCTCACACTACAAGATTCAATGATAATCCCGGAGGCTATATCAAAGATTCTATAAGTGTGAGACTCGGGACCGTAACCAACAAATATACCCTCCAAAGCTTTAGGAGCGAATTTAGATAAACGAACTCCTTTGATTTTGTAGAAACACTTACACCCGAACACCTTGAAGTATGAGATATTAGGCTTGTTCCCGGTGAGTATTTCATATGGAGTCTTGTTCAAGCCCTTGCGGAGATAGAGCCGGTTGGAGGAGTGACAAGCGGTGGAGATGGCTTCGGCCCAAAAGTTATAGCGGGATTTATACTCCGCCATCATAGACCTTGCCATATCCATAAGAGTCCGGTTCTTCCTCTCCGCAACACCATTTTGTTGAGGGGTGTAAGCAGCGGAATATTGATGACGAATCCCCTCATCACTAAGAAAATCATTGAGTGTGTAGTTCTTGAACTCGGAGCCGTTGTCACTTCTTATTGCCATAATGAGGAGGTTGTGTTGGCGTTGCACCTCGGTAGCAAAGTCAATGAATATTTGTTGAGTCTCATCTTTAGTCTTGAGAAAGTAGACCCAAGTGTATCTTGAGTAGTCATCGACAATCACCAAGCAATGTTTCTTCGCACCAAGACTTGCATGAGTAACGGGACCAAAGAGATCCACATGAAGGAGCTCCAAGATCCTCTTGGAAGAGATAATGGTCTTGCTTGGATGCGGAGAGTCATGCATTTTGCCTTCAACACAAGCCCTACAAACACGATCTTTGGCAAAAGACACATTTTCCATTAGTCCCACAATATAGTTCCCCTTGTGAAGACTTTGCAAAGTTCTCATGTTGACATGGGCTAGGCGGCGATGCCACAACCAACCCACATCCGCCTTTCCGAATAGGCACATCGCACTTGTCGTGGTGGTCCCCGAAAAGTCCACCACATACAAGTTGTGTTCGCGATACCCAACGAAAGCGACTTTTAGAGTCTTGCTCCACAAGAGGACCACAATATCATTATCAATAAAGACGGCGAAACCCATCTTGCCAAGGGCAGAAACGGAAAGCAAATTGTAACCAAGGGTTTTGACAAGCATGACATCCACAAGAGTAATGTTGTGTGCAACCACAACCTTGCCAAAACCCAATACCTCGGATGTAGAATTATCGCCAAAGGAGACGGTGATATCATTAATGTTAGGCCTCAACTCCTTGACGAGGTTCTTGCCGCCGGTCATATGACTTGTACATCCACTATCAAGTACCCATTTTGAACCTCCGGCGGCATAGTCCTACATGAGATCAATTCTTGGATTTAGGTACCCATTTCGCAATGGGTCCTCTTTTGTTAGCAACAAGGGTCTTTGGGACCCAAATAGACCAAGCAACATAACCATCATATGGGCCAACATATTTAGCATAAACATCACCATAATAATCTTTAAATAAAACATAGTGAGGGTTAGCAATTCCCGCATCATCATCATTCATGGTTTTGCCCTTGGAGGCTTCACCATTAGTGACGTCTTTCTTCTTCTCTTGTGCGGGCTTGGCCTTTTGCTTGTTTGCCTTCTTTGCCTTGGCATTAAAACCAAGGCCCTCCTTCCCATTGTTTGATCTTTGCTTACTCAAAAGATCATCCAAAGAAAGTTTACTTTGGGGAGAGGAGGCCTTAGCAAGTTCATCCTTCAACCTAGCATTTTCCTCAACAATATTTGCATGATCACATAGAGGAGTAGAGGAACTAGGCACATCATATGGAGCAAGCCTAATTTGAAGTTGCTCATAGGATTTGGATAGGAGAGTGAATTCACTCTTCAAAGCTTTGTGAGCTTTGTCTAGTTCATCTAGATCCTTCACAAGTTTCTCATGATCAACCTCAAATTGGGCCTTATCCTTTTTAAGCACTTTAGACTTAGCCCTGGCAAGATCTCTAGCTTTAGTGAGCTTGTTAATTTTATCTTGAGGCTCTTCAAGAGTTTCTAGCCTCTCCTCAAGAGAAGTTATAGTTTCTTGACATTCCTCAAGAGCATTTTTAAGAGCATGAATTTCGAGAGAGTCTTCTCTCTCTATTTGACCCTTTTTCTCAAGCATATCACTTTGTTGAGCTAAACGAATCATGAGGTTTGAAACATGCTTTTTAGTGTTACCTTGTAGGTTGAGAATGAAATCATCAAAATCTAGCATTTCTTGTTTCACTTTTAGACTAGCATCATCAACCCCTAGATCACTAGATATGTTAGGCATAGAGGGGCTAGGAGATGATACCTCGGAGGATTTAGCCATGAGGCAACTTTCTTCCTCCACAAGAATGACCTCATTGGGGGATTCACTTGGTGATGAAGAGTTAGTGGAGAGGGAGGCAAGAGCGACCAATCCATTAGAGGTTGCATCTTCTTCATCATCAACATCATCATCTCCGGAGGTATACTCTTCTTGAGTTGATAGCACAATAGGTGTGTCCAAGGAGGACCTTGCCATGAAGCAATGTGCATTCTTGATAGGAGGGTTCTCATTGGGAGATTCAAGAGAGATGAAGAGGGTATGTTGGTGGTGACGATGGCGGCCAATTCCTTTGAGCTTTCTTCATCTCCATCACCACTAGAACTTTCAACTTCATCGGATGAATATTCTTCCCTTGTTACTAGCACAACTCTTGAGGGCCTCTTGCCCTTCTTGGTCTTGTTGTTGTAGAACTTCTTGTTGGGGGCTTTTGAATATTTGCCCTTTGTGTCCTTGCTCTTGTCCTTGGGAATTAATGAGCCTCCCATTATGAAGCTCTCTATTTTCATAGGGGCATTCGGCAATGAAGTGGCGCTTGTCATCACAATTGTAGCAAGATCTTGTCTTTGGACCAAAGCTAGTGAACCCACTTTTGTTGTTCCTCTTGATGTTGTCTTCCTTGGCCTTGGAGGGATCAACCCAAAAGGATTTTGCATGGAAGGCCATGTGATCATGGTAGTGGCATTGCAAATCTTCGGATAGGACATACTCCAAGATGCCCTATAAGATTCTTGAGGAATCACTTCTTCAACGGAGTTGACCACCAAGGCAAGGTTGGAACCTTTTGCCATCCCAAGAGCACGATTGCGAGAATCATGAGAGGTTTCCTCAAGCACCTTGAGAGCTTGCATCTCGTGCACTACTTGTTGAGAGGTGAGAGAGGAATAGCATTCCCTCCCCACAAGAGTCTTGACATCAATGGGTACAAATGGCATCATGCATTCAATGTACTTCTCCTTGATCCAAGTGTCATTGATGTGGGTGGCACCAATAAGCCGGAAGGCATCGGCAACGGTGAGAAGTCTTCCATACATGACTTCATGATCTTCATCCGGTAGCCTCATGAACCCTTCGGCTTTATTCTTAAGAGCATTATACTTGTTCCTGCTTGTGCTCTCACTTCCAATGCAACTAGCGGCCAAGCCATCCCAAGCTTCCTTGGCGGTGGTGTAGTTCCGGACACGATGCAATTCCGGTGTCCCAACACTAGTTTGAATCATGTGTAAGGCGGTGTCGTTGAGTTGAGTATCAATTGCTTCTCTTCTAGTCAACTTGTCGGGGTTGTATGGCTTGAAGCCCTCCATGATGATTCTCCATAGTTCATTGGAGGCACTACAAACATGAGAGCGGAACTCAAATTGCCAAGTATCGAAATTATCAATAGAAAACTTAGGTGGGTCGCCCCGAATGTTCAAATGGGGATGGGGAACCGGTATATCGGGAGATAGGAAAGGTGGAGCTACTCGATTGTAGCTTTCACCTCCACTAGTTCCCCTAGGAGATGCACTGGTAGATTGATAGTGTTTAAGTTATCACTTTCCACGGGTTTGGTAGATGAGGGTAAGTCCGAAGCCTCTCCCTCATCTAACGCACCCGTGTCTTTTACCTCTACACTAGGAGCCTTGGGAGGGGCCGGAGCCAAAAGCTCGGCAATCATCTTTTTCATGCTTTCCATTTGGGCTTCCATGGAGGACTTCAACGAATTGAAGTCTTCCACGGAGACCAACTTGGCGGCCCCTTACGAGGGCTCCTCGTCCAGCATACTCTTAGGCGGTTAAGCCCGAAATAAGAGCCGAGGCTATGATACCAATTGAAAGGATCATATGCCGCACCTAGAGGGGGTGAATAGGTGCTAACCAATTTTTAGTTCTTTTTCAATTTAGGCTTGACACAAAAGGTAAATTCTCTAGATATGCAACTAAGTGAATTTACCTATATGACAAGGATATCAACTAAGCAAGGTATAGCTACGCAATAGGAGATAGAGTGGGATAGAGGTAGCAGAGAGTGGAGCACGCGATGACACGGAGATGATTCCCGTAGTTCCCTTCCTTTGCAAGAAGGTACGTCTACGTTTGGAGGAGTGTGGTTGCTACGCAAGCCAAACCAACGGCCACGAAGGCTTCACTCGGATCTCCTGTGAGCAACGCCACGAAGGCCTAGCCCACTTCCACTAAGGGATTTCCTCGAGGCGGAAACCGGGCCTTTACAAAGTTCTTGGGGCACACATCCACAACCAAATTGGAGGCTCCCAAATGCTGCAACAATACAACAATCAACAACAACACATCAACAACAAATCAACTAGGGAACCAAATAGGAACACTAGCATGAGATCCCTCAAACAAGAGAGGGGAAATGAAGAACGCTTCGGTGAGGATGTAGATCGGTGTCTTCTCCTTCGAATCTCCAAAGATCAAGAGCTTTGGTTGGGGGAGGAAGGAGATCTTGCAAATCTTGTGTTTCTTGAGGTGGCTCTAATGGAGGTGGCTTGGCGATTTCTTGTATAATGATTGAGCAAGCAACCAAGGTAGAAGAAGGGGGTATTTATACCCCCTCTCAAAAATGAGCCGTTGCGGCTTCCGGGGGCCGGATAATCCGGCCTAAGTAAGGGCCGGATAATCCCCCCCCCCCGGATAATCCGGCCTACGGAACAAAACCGTGAAATTATCCGGCCAAATGTCCGGCCCTATGCCAGAGAAGCATTTCTTCCAGTCCTTAGCCAAATTCGGGGGGGCCGGATATTTCCAAAATATCCGGCCCGGATATTCCGGCCCTGGTACAATACCGGGACAATATCCGGGCAAAAGTCCGGCCCCCATACTGAGCAGCTTTTCCTCGAGGACTTAGCCAAAAACAGGGGGCCGGATATTTCAACAATATCCGGCCCGGATTATCCGGCCTGGCCAACCTTTTCTGATAACTTTTGATAGACGATCAAATCCAACACACATGAATAAATATCTATGTAATCCCTGTACCACTTAATCAAACATTAGTGTATCACATATATTGACATCAAACACACAAAACATAATGTGAGAGATGTTCTTTCACCAGCTTTCCCCAAAGTGTCTTCCAGAAGTAGCTCATGAACTTCACATCACGATCAGAAACAATAGTCTTCGGGACTCCATGTAGTCGAACAATCTCCCTGAAAAACAGGTTAGCAATATGTGACGCATCGTCGCTTTTGTGGCAGGTGATACGTCTCCGACGTATCGATAATTTCTTATGTTCCATGCCACATTATTGATGATATCTACATGTTTTATACACATTATATGTCGTATTTATGCATTTTCCAGCACTAACCTATTAACGAGATGCCGAAGATCCAGTTGTTGTTTTCTGCTGTTTTTGGTTTCAGAAATCCTAGTAAGGAAATATTCTCGGAATTGGACGAAATCAACGCCCAGGGTCCTATTTTTGCACGATGCTTCCAGAAGACCAAGGGGGAAAGGAAGTGGGGCCACGAGGCGCCGACACTACAGGGCGGCGCGGCCTGGCCCTTGGCCGCGCGGCCCTGGTGTGTGGGGCCCTCGTGTGGCCCCCCGCGTTGCCCTTCCGCCTACTTAAAGCCTTCGTCGCGAAACCCCCGGTACCGAGAGCCACGATACGGAAAACCTTGCGAGACGCCGCCGCCGCCAATCCCATCTCGGGGGATTCAGGAGATCGCCTTCGGCACCCTGCCGGAGAGGGGAATCATCTCCCGGAGGACTCTTCACCGCCATGGTCGCCTCCGGAGTGATGAGTGAGTAGTTCACCCCTGGACTATGGGTCCATAGAGGTAGCTAGATGGTTGTCTTCTCCTCATGTGCTTCATTGTCGGATCTTGTGAGCTGCCTAACATGATCAAGATCATCTATCCGTAATTCTATATGTTGTGTTTGTCGGGATCCGATGGATAGAGAATACTATGTTATGTTGATTATCAATCTATTACCTATGTGTTGTTTATGATCTTGCATGCTCTCCGTTATTAGTAGAGGCTCTGGCCAAGTTTTTGCTCTTAACTCCAAGAGGGAGTATTTATGCTCGATAGTGGGTTCATGCCTCCATTAAATCTGGGACGGTGACGAGAAAGTTCTAAGGTTGTGGATGTCTTGTTGCCACTAGGGATAAAACATTGATTCTATGTCCAAGGATGTAGTTATTGATTACATTACGCACCATACTTAATGCAATTGTCTGCATTGTTTGCAACTTAATGCTGGAAGGGGTTCGGATGATAACCTGAAGGTGGACTTTTTAGGCATAGATGCATGCTGGATAGCGGTCTATGTACTTTGTCGTAATGCCCAATTAAATCTCACAATACTCATCATATCATGTATGTGCATGGTCATGCCTCTCTATTTGTCAATTGCTCAACTGTAATTTGTTCACCCAACATGCTATTTATCTTATGGGAGAGACACCTCTAGTGAACTGTGGACCCCGGTCCATTCTTTTACATCGAATACAATCTACTGCAATACTTGTTCTACTTGTTTTCTGCAAACAATCATCATCCACACTATACATCTAATCCTTTGTTACAGACAAGCCGGTGAGATTGACAACCTCACTCTGTTTCGTTGGGGCAAAGTACTTTGGTTGTGTTGTGCGGGTTCCACGTTGGCGCCGGAATCCCTGGTGTTGCGCCGCACTACATCCCGCCACCATCAACCTTCAACGTGCTTCTTGGCTCCTCCTGGTTCGATAAACCTTGGTTTCTTTCTGAGGGAAAACTTGCTGTTGTGCGCATCATACCTTCCTCTTGGGGTTCCCAACGAACGTGTGAGTTACACGCCATCAGCAGGCAATAAAGTGTGACATTTTAGAAAATCTGTCCACTACCACAAATATAGAATCATGGCCTCTTTTAGTACGCGGCAAACCCAACACAAAATCCATACTAATATCTTCCCAAGGTGTAGTAGATGCCGGTAACGGAGTATACAAACCGTGAGGCTTCAGCTTGGACTTGGACTTGTTGCAAGTAATGCACCTCTTCACATACATGTCCACATCCCGCCTCATCTTTGGCCAATAAAAATGATCAGCGAGCATGAGTAGCGTCTTCTCACGCCCAAAGTGACCCATCAAACCTCCAGCATGTGATTCCTGCAATAAGAGAAAACGCACAGACGATTCTGGAACACATAGTTTGTTAGCCCGAAACAAGAACCCATCATGTATGTGATATTTATCCCATGCTTTACCAAGAGCACATAAACGATATGGTTCAGCAAAATCATGATCCGTAGCATACAAATCACATAGCACTTCTAATCCAGGAATTTTAACATCAAGTTGAGTTAATAGCATATTCTTCCTAGATAGAGCATCGGCAACAATATTATCTTTTCCTTTCTTATGCTTAATAATGTATGGAAAAGACTCAATGAACTCAACCCACTTAGCAAGACGCCTATGCAAAGTAGATTGGGCTTTCGAGATATTTCAAAGCATCATGATCGGAATGTATGATAAATTCATTTGGCCACAAATAATGTTGCCAAACCTCAAGAACTCTAATTAAAGCATACAATTCTTTATCATATATTGGATAGTTCAACTTAGCACCGAGAAAGTTTCTCAGAAAAGTATGCAATTGGGCGACCCTCTTGCATCAACACACCACCAATTCCAATACCACTAGCATCACATTCAATCTCAAATTGCTTATTGAAATCAGGAAGTGCAAGCAACGGTGCAGAAGTTAACAATCGTTTCAGTTCATCAAAAGCATGATCTTGGGCAACGCCCCACTCAAATGCAACACCCTTTTTAGTCAATTCATTCAAAGGTGCAGCTATAGTAGAAAAATTGGGCACAAAATGGCGATAAAACCCAGCTAGACCATGAAAACTTCTTACTTGACTCACATTCATGGGAGTAGGCCAATTTTAAATAGCTTCAATTTTAGACACATCTACTTCTACTCCATGCTTAGAGACAACATAACCCAGAAATATGACCTTATCTTTGCAAAATGTGCACTTCTCAAGATTACCATAGAGTTTACTATCACGCAACACTTGCAAAACATGTCGAATATGTATAATATGATCAGATTCATTGCGGATGTAGATTAATATGTCATCAAAATACACAACCACAAACTTGCCAATAAAATCACGCAAGACATGGTTCATCAGTCTCATGAAAGTGCTAGGTGCATTAGTTAAACCAAAAGGCATTACTAACCACTCATATAAACCAAATTTTGTTTTAAAGGCGGTTTTCCACTCATCCCCTTCTTTCATCCTAATTTGATGATAACCACTACGCAAATCAATTTTAGTGAAAATAACAGCACCACTCAATTCATCTAGCATATCCTCTAAACGGGGAATAGGATGACGATATCGAATAGTAATGTTATTTATCGCTCTACAATATACGCACATACGCCATGTACCATCTTTCTTAGGAACAAGTATAATAGGAACAGCACAAGGAGTAAGGCTTATGCGGATATAACCTTTGTCGAGTAGCGCTTGTACTTGCTTCTGTATCTCCTTCGTCTCTTCGGGGTTCGTTCTATATGGTGCCCGATTGGGTAGCGAAGCTCCGGGAATCAAGTCGATTTGATGCTCAATACCTCGCAATGGTGGAAGTCCTGCGGGTACCTCGTCCGGAAACACGTCGCCAAATTCCTGCAAAACATTAGAAACACCAAGAGGAAGAGGGGTCATGTCGTTAGAAACCAAAACCGTACCCCTGTACAAGAGCACAAGTGGCATGGCTGTAGGATCCTCACTAAATTCTCTCATGTCTTCTTTGGTGGCTAATGAGACTAAGGAATTCACTCTCTCACTTTTCGTTATATCACTCACAACATTACAATTCTCTCGCCTATCTAATGAAGCATCCTCCAAGTTGACTTCGACTTTCTGACGAGACTCATTGACAATTTGTTGTGGTGTCATAGGCTGTAAATTAATTTTCTTGCCCTTGAACTCCAAGTGATATGTATTAGCACGGCCATTGTGTTGCACAGAACGGTCATAGAGCCAAGGCCATCCCAATAGTAGGTGACACACCGTCATAGGAACGACATCAAAATCAATGCAATCCTTATACGGTCCAATAGCAAACTCAACATGCACCATGTGGTTTACCTTCATCTCACCATTGTCGCTCAACCACTGAATATAGTATGGATGCGGGTGCGGTAGATACTTCAACTTCAGCTTGGTACATAACTCCTTGCTTGCTAAATTGCGGCAACTCGCGCCATCAATAATGACCTTGCAAGCCTTGTCAGGACCAACTAAAGCCTTTGTTTGGAACAAATTGCAGCGCTGAGTAGATGCACTAGGCAACACATTAAGAGCACGCTGCGACACAACAATGGTGCGAGCATCAGACGGATATGCATCTTCACCATCAGTGTCATAGTCATCATCTTCTAGAGCATTAGGATCAACATCATCTCCAGTCAGGTATTCATTGTCCTCATTGATAATCATGACTTTGCGGTTAGGACAATCTCTCTTGAAGTGACCCTTGCCACCACATGTATGACAAACCATATCACGGTTACGCGCAGTAGACACATTAGAGCCACTCGTACTTGCAGCAGATTCGGACTTCTTTGTGTTAGACACATTGGAGACCGGCTTACTAGGCGGAGTAGAGTAAGGTGCGGAGCGCGTCGAAGGCGCCGGCGCCGATGATGGTGCCGCGCGGGGTGTGAAACGCCTAGCTCCTGTAGATCGACCTTTGATCTTTGCTTCGTCAGCCAACTGTGATTCAGCTTCTCTTGCATGATGTAACAATTGATTCATATTTGTGTAGCTGTAGTGACGAACAATGCCTTTGATATCATACTTCAAACCGTTGAGAAAACGCTACATTGTCATCTCGAGAGACTCACGAACACGGCCACGCTGCATAAGCATCTCCATCTCCATGTAGTATTCATCCACAGTCTTCACACCTTGTCTCAATAGAGTCAGCTTATCATATATATTCCGCAAGTAATTTGTAGGCACAAAGCGAGAAGTCATCGCCTCCTTCATGGCACGCCATGTGCGTATAGGTTGCTCACCATCCTCGTCTCGGTTACGAACAAAAGCATCCCACCAACGCAAAGCGTAGCCATCAAATTCGGAAGAAGCAAGTTTAATCTTCCGATCTTCAGTATAATGTGGATGTAAGCTCCACAACTTCTCAATCTTGAGCTCCCAAGTGAGGTAGTCTTCAACATCAGCTCCTCCTTCAAACTTGGGTATAGAAAACTTGGGCTTACCCAAACCATCTTCCTCATCTTGTCCACGACCATTGCGGCCAAGTGGAACCCAACCGCGAGGACGATTACCACGTGGCACATCACGAGCATTGTGTGCGTCATCTTGAAGCTCAGGATCTTCGTCATCTTCTTGTTGTTGTTGCGCGGTCAAATTCTCAACAGCTAAACGCAAATCAGCAAGACTGCATTGTACATCCGTCATTTGATCTTGCATTGTAGTGACGGTCACATGAGTAGCATCCAGCTTTTGGGAGATCTCTTCAACCTTCCCATTAAGCACATCGTCCTGAGCACGGAATTCACGTCGCATCTCATTACGAAGAGCCTCATACTCCCTCCATGTGATTATATCAGCAGCACTCTTGTTTTCCCGGTTACCAAGTTTATGATCACTAGCAGACATCGTTAGTAGATTAGTGCACTAAATCAAAAATATATAGTGGTACTCTCACAACTCACTCAAAACTGATAAGAAAAGGAAATCTTACCGTTCCAAAGTAAATTAGTGTTGCTTACCACTTGTAGTAACAACTAGTGCACGGATGTAGCGAAGCGAATATCAAGGGTATAAGAACAAATCACACGACAAAGCAGGGTATATGTGAGGCTGTAGGTAGGCTACCTATTTGCACCAATAACAAGCTCTAGCGCTGACCGTAGACAACCAATGATACTCACACAAGGCGATATAATGGGGCAATGTAACTATATGTGGGAAAGGTTGCAATGCACAAGAGAGACGCTAGCAAAGCTCAACGAGACAGGCACAAGATTGCTCAACTACAAGTGCAGTAAAGTAAACTTAGGCCTTCACTTGATTCAACTAGCACTACACTTTTATTTTTGGATTTTTCTTTTTGTAGAACACACGCAGCTATGTAGCTCTTTTTGCTTCTTTTCAATTTTCTCTTTTTTTTTATTTTCTGACACAACTCCTTGATAACACGGCCAACAGAAATATGCAAAGCACCGATAACCTAACGAGAAGCCTGTCGAGCGGTAAAACTAGTCTCTTCTGGGGAAGTTCCTAGTCACTTTATATCGAAAGGCGGTGTCTATGGTTGGGAACAAGCACACTGTACGCTATGTGGACTCGGAGTAACAAAAACTGACACTAGACGACAAAGTAACACAAGATGATAGAGTAAACTCACCCTAAAATACTAGATGGGAAGAAAAGATATGCAAAAACAACTACGAAAAGCAACTAAAACTTGAAATTAGTGCAATCTAAGGCTATGGCAAACCCTAACCCTAACTTTTTATGGCTTTTTCTGGATAGGAAAACACTCACAACTCAACTATGGGGTGGATTGTGGATGGCTTACCGAGGAAAACTGGAAATCTGATACCAAGATGATAAAGGGTGGCCCGATCTTCTCAGTAAGCAACAGCGGTGATGATGATCACGGGGTGATGGCAGTGGAGAAACACGACGATGAAGTGGATGATAACTTGTATGACGCAACGAGATCTCTCGATTGGTCCATGTCGCCAATGCAACAGCTCTCAACCCTGCAAGATATTCGCAACTCCACACACTTGCGCACGTAGCCGCCGACCACGAAGCGGTAAGTTGCAACCGTCTAATTCCCAATGGAACAACAGATCACACAAGACTTTTTCAGGATCTACACAATATCAAGCAATATGGTGTAGGGATTCAATAGTTTTGCTAGAGCAAACAACTAAGAACTAGGGTTTATCTTAAACGTGGTCTAAATCAGCTAGGGGGCGTCCTGGGCACTTATATAGGCGTCCGGGACGACTTCTGGTCGAAAAGATACAAGAATAACCGACCCAGAATAGATCTGGTCGAGACAGACTCGGACGAATCCGGTCTGGAATCCGGTCAACCGGGCCAGGGACCGGGTCGGCCGGTCTGGCATCCGGTCAACCGGTCGGCAACCGGGAAGTTCGCAAAATTCGTCCGGTTGGGTTCCGGTACGATGCATCCGGTTGGCGACCGGTCAACCGGGCCAGGGACCGGACTGGCCGGTCTGGAGGCCGGTCTAACCGGGCGCTGGACCGGCCTGGACGTCAACTTCTCCTTTCGCGCATGCCTCCCGCTCCTCCCTCGCGCGTCCATGAGATATCTTCATGTCCAGCTTCACGTCCATCTTGACGTCCGTCTTCATGTCCAGCTGCTCCTCTACTCCTCGTGCGATGTTCGTCTCCTCTTGATACCTGATGATACATAAGTAATAGGACTTAGGCAGTATAAAGTTCTCATCAATCAAAGTACCGTTTAGAAATAAGTTCACCTGTTGTTTAAGTAGCTTTGCACGAGCCCTTGTAATTGGTCCAATCTGAACTTCATTGGACTTGAGCTTCACAGCAGGTTCATCTTCATTTATCAATGATGGAGGTAGTGGTGTAGTAGGGATGTCCTCATCACCACCGGAGACACCAAGCAGATCGCGTAGTCCAGAGACACCGCATATGCCTGCACACCGCCGCAGCCGAACGCCAGCCCTCCACCGCCGGCCGCCGAGAGGCGAGGAGAAGGGGACCTAGGGTTTCCCCCTGCAACCCGCCCCCACCCCTCCCTCCGTCGCCGGCAGGGCTCCCACCGCCTCATCGTCCGTCATGCCGCCGCTGAGCCGAGGCCAGGCACCGCCATCGAGGCCCCCGACGACAGGGCCGTGCCCTGGCCCGAGGAAGGCGACCCGCGCCCGACCCCCGCGCGCGAGAGGACGATGAAATCCCCGCCGCCGCCGGCCAGGCTTTGCCTGACCGCGCCCCCTGGCGGCGGCGAGGGAGTGGAGGGGGAGAGAGGGGGAAGCGGCGGCGGCGCGGTAGGGTTCCGCCACGCGGGGGCGACACTCTAAAAATCCTCTTGAAGACATTTGATAATTGGCATAGACGCTACATGTCATTAAGTTCTTAAATTATTATATTGTTGTGAATTGCAAGCCAACCAATTATGTGTTCACATGTTTTTATATTATTCACTCTGATGTACTTTGGTAAATTGATCATCTGATTTTTTTCTCAAAGAAAATGTTAAATCCCACTGGTCTTCACCATCTTGATCTCCTGCTTGACCGGGTTGGACTTCTAGAGTTCTAGTCTTCCTATATATCGAATGCTTTTGGTCCAGGATTGAGATCCATATCAGATTTCCACAGTTTTGTTCGATGGAATGTTCCTGAGCCTCGATACTTTGCATTGTCGTGTCGGCACTTGATAACACGTGCAAGTTTTGTTGAGTTCTTGGTCGCCGTTTTGGCCCCATTCCTGTGATTCTAGCTAGCACTCTCCAAATCCGCGTTCAGTAATTTCTGAAAGCTACTGCCTCCCGCTGCGTTGCCTCTTCTTCTTCAACACGTTCCTTCTAGTTCGTTGTGTGGTTTTGGCTCAGTAGTAGTTCCTGAAAAGCATAATTTCAACACGTACATGTGCCTTAGTTTCCAGCATACTTTAGTATCTACTTACTCCAGCTCACTGTTTGATGTGCTTCCTTGTGAATTTCCACATTGATGTTACGTTGTCACTGGAACTGAACTATATTCAGCCCTTTGTCCCTTTGTGATTGATTCACTGCGAAGGCTGACTCAAGCAAACACTAGAGTCTAGGTGTACTACTACTATGACAGTCCTTACTCTAGACACCCCTAATGTCGAAATTATGTTTAAATGTCCAAAAAGTTTCAGTTAGTGCAGCTCTTTCCTATACTTGGTTTAGATGTTGCATATTTTTAGGCATATGCCACTAAAATCCATAGTACAAACTAACTTTTTTTTTCTTTTTGAAAAGGACAGTACAGACAAAATGACTTCTGATAGGGGTGGGTAGATTTAAGAGAACACCTGATGTGGAAAGTCATGCAATCAGACAAAGTTGCTGGTTAGAATTGGATTGATGGCACACATTCTTTCGTTATGCATTACCTATCAAAAAGGAGAGCTCTAAACCTGAAATCCATGGTTCAGTCCAAGAAATATCGCTCCAGTGCGCCACTGGCAGGCAGTGACCTAATAAGTACTGTAGTGCAAAACAGCTAAAAATTACTCCGTACTTGGTCACTGTATACTAAATCCTGACAAGTATGTGAGTGAATCGTTGTAGAGTGTACTAGAACCTTGTGATCTGAACCAGTAACAGCCATGGTCGAGAATTTTTGTTCTTAGTGTGTGTGATTTGAAACTTTTTTTGTGATAATCTGCATCAATTTGCAAAGTACAAACTGAACCATTATGAATGTGCAATTTCTTGAAAACCTACTGTAAACTACAACAGTCCTGCTTTCCAGACGGAAACGTATGACTTACATGAGACCACTGGAGGTACATTCATTCAGGGAGTACATGGACACCTTTGACGGCTACTCCTTCTGTGCCTAACTGGATTGATCCAGGGCTGAGGAAGTGACGCGGACATATTCATCAGAGGCCCAATGCCCCTGTATGAGATGTGACATGTCTGTCGATATATCGCCCCTTCGTCGACAATTCTGAAGCAGTACTTGACGGTGTTCATGTCGAGCAGGCTAGGTGTTCGACGCAAGTCCGTGTTGTCAGCATCGTATAAGGTTGCTGGCATGAGGCAAATTAAATAATCAATGCCCCCGCAAAAAAAGTCAATGCATATTTCATAAACCAATTAAGAAGTACATTTAATGATATTTTGCGCAATGTTAGCTAAATCCTGCTTGAACGTTAAGATGTTTTGCTATGTTGTTCTTCCAGGTGAACAAGTCCTAGGCTAGCAACATCAGTTATGCCAAAAGACAGGGTGCAGAGGCTGGAGTGGAACCGAAAGACCAATCAGATGTGCCCTCTGGAGCAAGATCTCTTGGAGGGCTCCCTTGGGTTCAACATGACCAAAGCACAAGGAAGATTTATAGAGAACAGAAGCAACAAACAATGCTTTGTCACGTGGAGAACAGAACTTTATATAGGCGATTACCATTTAACACAAAAAATGTAGAGCAACACTGAAATAAAATTTGAGGTTTTCTTCCCTGTAGCTCTTTACATCAATCAGTTCACAGTGGGACACCAAAAGGTAAGGTTCTATATAGGTTGTCCCCTGTTGCATTGCCTCGTGGCCTCTCAAATGCCAGTGAGATGTCTACACTTTGCAAGCACGATAATGGGTATCAGTTTGCTACCTCCAGATGAGCCTCAAGCGACAGGTGGCAACATTTACATATCTTCTGCAGATGAATCACAGGGGTGGATCAGAACTTCAGTCCAGGGTCATGGCGGTTTCAAACTAGTTGTTTTTTGCTGCCTTTTTCCCTTTCTGCTTCTGCTTCTGCTTCATTTGAGTGAGGCCGGGTGCGGTGATCTTGGCATTCCCTACAATTGCAGCCACCAATTCAGGATCCGTACATGCCTTCATTAGTTCCTTCTCGCGGTTTGTTGCATCAGGGATGTGCATGAATAAGCTCATAGCAGTTTTGGCAGCTGAAATTAACAAAACAAAGACATCAGGACACTTGATCTACCAGAAAATATAGAACACAGGAAAGGCAAAATGGTGTGACTTCATGTTCCAGAATGAGTAGAAATGTACCTTTTCCTTTCTTTGCGGTGCCCGGGGTGATCTTGACACGATATTTGTATGTCTGCAATGCATTGTAAGGGGCACATACAGGTACAGCATACAGCAAAATGTCACTTGCCAGCGGAATTCCAGTTAAGTAGTCCAAATCAATCAACTTTTCTTTCTCTTCATCACCAAGTTCATGGATTTCATCTTCATCCATGGTAATGCTGCCACCAACAGGAGCAGCAGTTTTGTCCATACCATCGCTGCTTCGACCAACGCTGACTCCAGTTGAATCCACCACAGATGTACTTTCCGGGCAATCACGAGATAGATGCCCAGACTTTTTGCATTTATAACAAATTTTTAATGAGTCATCTTCGCCTGCAAGGGTAAAGGAATGAAAGCTCAGATAAGAGGCTAAATTAGACACAAATCTAGTACCTTACACCACTAGTTCATTCAATGTTTTGTCATGACATGAAAGAAATATTGATACTATCTTATTTTATCTCGAATGCAGATGATTTGTTAACATGGTAATCCAGCACAAGTCCTTATCATGATATAGAGTGGAATAATAAGCGCAAAAATGTAACTGAACAATCACAAGGATAAATTTAAAAACAAGAGAAAGTTGTCTAAAGTACCAGTTGATGGTTTTGATTGTTTTGCAGTGGTGTCTTCTCCATCTTGTGAAGGTTTGTCCTTTTGAGAAGCTTTTCCAGAAGACTAGTACCGATAAAAGAGGTTGTCAGTCCCAATGAAAAAGGCGAATACAGTGCAATGGCAAACAAAACAAAAGAAAACATACGGGTAGCTAGTGTTCTTACCGCAAGTAAAGCCATACGGATTTCTCTTTCTTCTTCATCCTGCTCTGCATACTTCTCTTTAATCTTCTTAAGCTTGCTCTTCTGTCCACGACTTGTTTTCGTATGAGCAGCCTTTGTGTTATCCTTGCCTTTTTCGTGCTGCGAGTTATCCAGCTTTTTGACAGATTCACCATTAGCAGCCTTTGTGTTATCCTTGCCTTTTTCGTGTTGTGAGTTATCCAGCTTTTTGACATATTCACCATGTTGGGGGTCACTAGTAGACTCACAAGTACTCTGGCCCTTCTTCAGTTTTCTTCTCTCTGCTTTTGATACATATGGTTTCTCTCTTAATGTTGATTTCTTCAAATCAAGATCATCGTCTTCAGCTAAACTTGAAAGACTGCTGATGAGCAAAGAGCTTTTACCCGACACATTGGCAGGGCCCAGACCAAGATTCTTATCCAATAGATCCTCCAGTTGAGATGAAACGGAATCATCCTGCGTTTCTTCCTTGAAAGCGGAGGTTCCATTGTTTTCCAAAGTTTTGGTTCCAGCAACCTGTTCGGATAAGTCGGCAGTATCCATGTTACCAGAGTTTATATCATTATTTCGGTGAGCACTTGTATGGTCCATGCTTGATTCATTTCCATGAGTTACTATACTCATCTCACTGTCAGTAGCAAGCCTGTCATCCGGTTCAAGATTACTTGGGTGCTTTCGAGGATCAACTTCGATTTCTGGAAGGGCATCATCTTCACCCCTGATCCTCCTTTCATTTAGATGAGATGCCAAGCAACTCTCATCCAAACGGAAGAGAATACCAAATCCCATAACAAGGGGATGAGGTGGGAGAAAGTTTTTCTTGCCACGGATCATAAAACTACCAACAGTGAGGTACTCGCCAGTGGGGGCTGTTTTGCTAACTTGATGAGGATATACCCACCAAGCACTTGTAACAATTTTTGAATCCCACGCTTTGCTGTGGCATACCTGCAAAAGAAACTCGTGATCAATAGGGATAATTCATATGAACACACCCTTCACAAGTATTGCCACAACACATGTAGTAAATTAGTAATACATAATCACATATTTAACTCACAGTGTAACATCCTGCTTGGTTTAGAGTCAAGGGTGGTATTGGACTGTCAGGTTTGTGGTTCTTGATGATTGTACTGGAAGCACCATGTAACTCAGCATGCACATACCTATTAATGATTGAAAACAAGCCAGTAGCTTTTGTAAGAAATAAGATACATACCACTATGGTATAAAAGTTACAAGATATGGGGTAAAGTGGTTCTATGATGAATTGGAAAATGAAATGAATAGTTTGGCAACAAGCTTATAAATGGGTAATAGGCTAATAGCTAATAAAGGTACTTACAAATCTCCTTTAGACATATACCGCTTGACAACCAACTCATTTTGTTGAGCATCTCGACCACTGATAATCAAATAGTTTTCACTGCTGATAAACCAATTGAATTTCTCAAACCAGTGAACTTTCCTCATATGAGTGATTGCAGCCACAGTTTTTTCCTACAAATGTGAAGATATGAAAGTTTTTTAATATAATACAAAGACAATGATTCTTGGAATAGAATTTACTGTAAACACATAGTATGAGTATAGTAAACAAGCCAAATACACAAATATTTGGTTTTGGAGGACAGGTAAAGCTTTTTACTAGTTCATTGACCTCTAATTATTAAAAATAACTCCATTAAGAAGAAAACCAAATGAACAATGTAGATTTTTTTTCTATAGGATATAGGATGAAGCTGAGTTGCACCGGCTTATGTACTTACAAGGAAAACTAAAACTTAACCAACATGTTCTAGTATGGAGAAAATGTTAACTGCCATTTTGCTACTGATGGAGCTCTTGGTAGATACAACCGTACAAGAGAGTAACAAATACAAGTGTACTACATGGGATACAAAGTAAGAAACCTGAGCAAGCTGAAGACGTGTCTTCTTCTCGGCTGCTTTGAAAGCTTTCTCATGTGCTGTGATAGTCTTCTCTTGTTTGGTTTCCTGTTTTTTCTTCATTTCGTACCACCGCCTAGCATTTGCATGTGCAGAAAGTGACAGATCGACCTCTACCTAAAAGAAAATGAAAACAAAGTTTTTCATGAAACAAAATGGCATGGAGAAATTATTAGTGCTAAACTACAGTGTGTAAGCACGATCAAATATTGCAGTATATGAATACAATTAGCCTCCTAATTTCCATTCTGCCGCATCTTTTTTGTGTAAAATAAATACAAATCAACTCTCTGTCTAATCAATCTTCAATATTTCAATTCAGGAAAAATAAATCCTCCACATGAATTTGTAAGGAAAAATAAAGACAAGTGATACACTAATACAATATATGTACTGATAAGTAGTGAGAGGCTCTCCATAAGAATAAGTAGTTGGTAAAATTGGCTGTCTAGAGAAATCGAAGGCTAGAAATTTTATGTTACTCCAATTAAGGCGGATACATGAGGGGATTAACCAAGTGGTATCCTCAGCTTAAAGAACTTACACCAAATCAGTGCAATGTTGATAGAAGTGTAAATATCAGGGGTAAAAAAAATCAACAAACCAGATAGAATTGTTTGTGGAACATGACACCTTAGGTCACATAACCATACATCCAACATTGCGAGTAAGATATAATTTCAAATATTCAAAGAATATGATACCTCCATGACAAAGACAATAATCATGGTACAAAACTACAAATTAGGTGTTTGTGGAACATACCTTCTCAACAGGCGCAGTTTTCTCATCCTCATCCATGTCATCAAGATTATTGCTAAGAAGTAGGCTAATGCAATTTTTTTCAAAACTGAGCTTATCGATCAGACCAGCTACCGGATTTCCAGCCTTTCTCTCCTCTTTAATCATGCGAGTAAGAGCTTCCCAACTCATTCCATTTGCAAGCGAAACACGAACAGCTGTAATTGCTGCATCGACATCCTCCAAATTGTACTCAATTAGTTCTGCCATACTGATGCAATGGTCTGCTTCCTTCCTCAATGTATGCACACGATTCTCCTGCATGACAGAACAGATGAATGGACTATTAGGTATCGAATGTACTGCATGTTTGAAAGAGAGATGCCCTTCAAATAGAACCAAACTTAAGCAAATTATGAGCAATGTGATTGCAAGGCATAAGATGGAGAGTGAAGTGGGGTGAACCTGATCCAGCTTTATTTTGTTGAGCCTATGGACTGCTGAATCCTCTTTTGCTTTTTGCTGTAGATCCACCCTTTGACTTTCTATTTTGCTGTAGAACTCATCTAATGCATCATCAAATGTCTGAAATTCATCATATTCCCTTGACTCAAATTGCTTCAGCAGGATAGGGCAATATTCATCATATATCTGTGTATAGCAGAAAAATTACAGTTAGTACATTGGTTTGAAATTCACCATATCATATGCAAATGTGCTGCTGCCTAAACATAAATTGGGGAAAAATCCTCTTTAGATCCGCAAACAGACATCACTAATGAACAAACACAAATAGCAAATATGTGCAGTCACATACACAGAAGTACACCTAGAAACACAGGAAAACAACGGAGGCACCTTCTGGTTCGTAGAAGACCCTTCTGAAGGCATGATGTTTTTCTTTGCAGCCATCTTATTCTTCATGAGAATGTATCCCTCGGGAATCTTTTGACCAGAGATGATATCTACGAGCCAGTCCTCAAACCTTGTAACAGATTCTACTAGAGACTGGATAGTATGATCATCAATACTGCTCTCTGGATCTTTCCCAACCTTTGAACTTGGAAGCAACCCAGCATCTAATATGATATGCTCCGCTAGTGCTGGGCCATAAGCCAATGCCTCCCCAAGAAGTGTCTTCAGAGTAGCTTTATTTGATTGACTGCCATCGCCCGCTTTTGCATTGGAACCTGCCTGCTTAGTTTTTGCAGCAGACTTCTTTTCAGTTCTTTTAGATGGTTCTTCCGGTTTATCAGTAACAGGCACCTCATCATTGGCGTGTTCAGAAGGTTGCTGACTATCAACTGAGCTAGGTGTAACTTGGGAAGATTCTTTGTCATCGACTGTATTAGACAATTTCAATGTTTCTTTTAACTTTGTTAAGTCAGTCCTTTCAAAGGTACGGCAAGCTTCTACCGGATAGCGATGGCGAGACATGATAGCCAATCCTTTGTTGTCGTCTCTGTAAGTTTCATGACAAAAGATGAGTACAATAAACAAACAGTAAGCATCAAAGGTTAATAGAATTTCTGGATTGCCAGCGGAGATTATGATAGTTTATTGTCCTATTAAGTCCTCACTTCAGCAACAGACTAATGGCACCTAATATATACAGCAGACTGAAATAGTGCCGCACAAATTAGACTGACCTATGAGAACGGAGTAGTGTCATCACTGTGTATTCTGAATCTGTGAGGATGATATTTCCTTGAGCGTACAGCTCCAGAATTATAAAATGTGCATTACTGCCAAGTCCAAATTGAAAAAGGATCATCTGCGATTCAATCAAAGACATCATTAAACGGTGCAAGCCTCAACAAGCACAAAGCTGCTGAATTCAAAAAGATTATTATCCAAGACGAAATGAAATTAGATGGGTACCCTATCATATCCTAGCATACGGACATCTTCAAGCCTCTTGCTACGAACATGCTTCCGCAGCTTGAGAGTGAATCCAGAAGGTGTGCTGCTCTTGTCACTGAAGACATAGATACACAAGGGGATCTGTGCATTAATATTCTGAAACAATCGACATCAGATAAACGTATACATCAACAACTGTGAGCAGCATCCCACCGAACGTATTGAGTGGTGTGCAGTCTGACACCACTTTCCATGAGCAACAAAACCTTCTCGCTTTCCCCCGACTCAGTGATCCCACTGCTGTTCATCAGCTTGAAGATATAAGTCTGTCCAAGCGCAAAACAGATCACGTAAAACATCCACCTGGTAGATAGCAAAACAAGATGCAGCGTGCAAGGTTGCTACAACTAGAATGTAATCCACTAGAGGAGATCGGCCAGCAGTTTCGCCATGGAAACAGAAGATGTTTACAGAATCATTTTGTTTCTCTAAGCACTAGACAATTTTATCACATGAAATGTGTAACAGCATAATAAATGTAACAAGATAGTCAGCCCGCGGTACAGAGAGTCCTAACGGGTTTGGCAATTTTGACTACTGAATTTTAGGAACACAGCCACAGCAGAAGGAAACATTTACAGAATCTGACACGATGCAACTTCGGAGCATGCCAAAATTGCAAACAGGGCAGCATACTGGGGTGGCCTACACCTACCCTAGCCCCCAAACTGTATGTTCTAATTTATAGCTAAACCAAGTCGTTTGCCAGTGTGCCACCAGTGCTCAAAACAGACTACACAAGCCTCTTCCAGTACCAAACCAAGTATCACAGAATCAGAGCCTAGTCACAAAACCACGTAGAAATCTGCAGAAATCTCCAGATAATCCGGTGTATTTTAACTACTCGACTCCCCGGCGGGTGAGGCGACTATGCCGCTAGCGTTCCGCGCCTATGGTTTGACGCGAGCAGAAGAGGGGGGAGGAAGGGGCGATGGGGGGGTGGCGAAGAGAGAGACGGGCGACCTTGGGGGTGAGGTCGTAGACGTTGGAGAGGCGCATGCCGATGAGGCGGCGGAGGCACTTGACCTCCGCCGCCACGTCCGCCGTGGTCATCCGCGCCTTCACCATCTTCGCCGCCGCCGCCGATGCTTCCTTCCTTGCGGCCGAGGCTGCTGGGGTTCTCTTCTTCCCTTTTGCCTCTCCACTCCTCGACTCGTTGGGGGCCTAGAATTGAATCACAGGACGGCCCGCTAGGACCCTTATTGTGATGGGCCATTCCAACAAAGGCGGTTTCATTTTTGTGTTTCTTTTTACCTTTTATTTATCGTTTTCTATTTTACAAATGACCATTTTTCTTGTACTGTAAAAAAATTAGAAGTGTTATCAACATTTTTTCACATATGATAACAAATAATTTCTAGAAATACATTGTGGTGACCCTGCATACCACTGCATGTTGTAGTATGCCAGTCGTTGATATAACATTCGCGAAGTACCATTCCGCAAATATTACATCCCTCAGAGTAGTACAACAGAACATAGCAGGGTCCATAACTCATTCACATATTATTACAATTATCATACACAAGTCGTCTCG
>NC_061512.1:62243886-62329180 GCF_022539505.1 Lolium rigidum | reverse complement strand
AAGGTGTCGAGAGAGAAACTTGTCCCCCTTCGATGCAGTTTTTGTTGAAAAGCGCGAAATTTCCCCAGAATTTACTATGCAGTGCACATCCCTTTCTAAAATCTACCCCTCGATCGTCTCTAAACCTGGGATATTACAGCCATGAACATTTATTATGAACATTAGGAGTGACATTTGTTAACATTTCCACAACACATGAAGATTTTTTTTCTGTCTATCAAAGTGATTAATAAAGTTAATAAAACTAATGATGATGAAATAGCTTATCACTTTCAACTTGATACGCTGGAGATTAGCGACTATTAGGCAAATCGATCAATAAATGAGTATATCGGCTAATCAGTGACCCACCGAGTAGCGATTATACTAAAATAAATAGAATTCTTCTAGGAGAATAAATACAATTAGTTAGATTGGTATCAATTTGTCCATCTCATTCATACCACACAGTTATCACAGGAGAAAGATCAATGGATAATTACTACTGCTGCTCCTGGCTACAAGGTTTCTTCTGCGTACAAAACTTTGATGTAGCAAGATCTTGTAATACTTGCTATCTCATGGCTTTGGAAAAGATGCTGCCAAGATAAACGCTGGGTATTCTTCTATCTGCTCCTCCATAATAGATTGAATACCAGAGCTCTGTTGCAAAGGAAAAACTTCAGAGCCTTAAAATACAAATATAGCAGCCTTTCTTCATGGAGCTTATCATGCTTATCTCCTGGTCTATCTAGACGACAAGAAATGACTTTATCTTCAAAGGGATCAATCCAAACTTATATCGATGCAAGTGAAATTCAAGGATGAAATGGCTCTTCTGGTTCACAAGGCCAAGGCTTATATGGGACTTAAGGCCTAGGTTGATAGATTTGTATAATTTCCTAGCTTAGTTTTGCTACTCTTTGGTGCTATCCTCCAGCACTAAATCTGTTCAGGCTTCAAAAAGAACGAAAAAAAATGTATTGCGTGCCAAATGTGGCCCATGTGGAATCCCCTCGTGCCTTTACTGTCCTGGGGTGGAAAATGGTGTTATTACTTTTTGAAAAAGAAACAAATACGCTTGTCCATGTTCAATGTAAACAAATATGCATGTAAATTTTCTTCAAAAATAAACAAGTTTGGAGGCATATGTTAAAATATAAATATGGTGCTCTTAAATTTGCTTTCCAAAGACCTAGTTTTTGTTTATTTTGCTAAGGGCACACCATATGTCATTTATATTCATGACACTTTGTAGACACACAAACATTTGTTTTCTCAAACAACTTCCGACTTTATAAATTATTTTATTAAAAAATAATAATTAGTGCTTTTACTGTCCCCATCCGAGAGCAAAAACACCCGAGAAACAAAGAGCCCCCCCCCATTCTGTTGTGTGCTACAGTCGCCAATCCCTTGCAAAACCTACCACCCAAACTGCAGTTTGAATTGTACTGTTGTTATTTCTTGCAGAAGTTCGAATCATAATTTTACTGGATTAGGGATATAACACTCGTACAGTAATGAAAAGTTCATGATAGCTAGCCAATGTTTTGCTCTTTTTGCAGCCTTTTTTTCCAAATAGCTGCCTATGATCCCCAAATAGAACCATTGGTTAGTGCCATATTCTTTGCAGGCTTTCTGATTAAATTACAATCACAAACATAATATGTATTTATGTGTAAGTAACAAATTCCATTGAATTGAGTAAGTGAAAAAAGAACTTATCACTGAAGTGTAATCAGCACAACCCTGTCACATGACAACATAATGACATGTCCAAATACAAATCAAAACAAATGTACATCAAAAACAGGACTTGGATTTGGACAGTCAAATGGTTTCCATCAAGCAATTCAAAGTCTCAACGGTCAACCAATCAGTCCATTCCCCACAGACATACGAACAAATTTAAATGTTCCAAATGGGACCATCCAGCATTTAGATGCCATGGTCAAGCAGTTCTATCATGAGAAGTTCCAACGACCAAATGTACCACCCATTGATGGCTGACTGAGACCACACGGCCAGACCCATTACTGAGCTGAATACCACATAACAGAACAACTGAAATGAGCAGATATAAAACGTCGCTAAGAACATTCCCCATTGAGTATTCAGCTAATCAAGATGTCGCTGTAGCAATTTTCAGCACCTAAAAATGAACACCTATCGTGGACCCTGCAAATGAAATGAGACTGGCTGAATGAGAGATTTTTTTAGTATGCAGCATTTTCGTAATAATGGCAGAAATAAACAGCAAACAGGGAAAGATGAATTTGTTTTACTATGAGCACATGATAAGGTTGTCATAAAATCAACTACTCCCTCAGTCTCATGAAACTTGTCTGAGATTTGTCAAAATTTAGATGTATCTAGATGCTATTTAGTGTCTAGATACATCCAGGCTCAGACAAATCTTAGACAACTTTCATAGGTCGGAGGGAGTAGTACTGATAAGAACTGCATTTAACCTAAAAGTAGCAGAACATAACCTCAAGTGGCCGCAAAACGGAAGTTTCACACTGAACAAATGGGGATACAAAATAGTGGTGATACAACTTGTTGAAGCAACATGAGATAATAGGGGGCAGAGATACTTTCTCGAAAAAAGATACATGTTCTGTGCAAGTAGCAGCAGGCTAATCAACTAAGATTTTCACTGAGATGCGTGCATTGAAAAAGATCCTCACAAATAAAGCTTCACTCAGAAGACAAGAGAGGGGAAATAAATTGGTTGTGGACGTATGATCTCCAATGAACAATTTGGCTGTATTCACTTAATGTGCATCACTTACGTAGAGCACAAGTAATTGACAAAGATTCGATCTACATTCACTCAATCTACATATATAAATTGTGCTGGTTCATCAGTCTGCATGGTCCATGCAAAATTGTCAAAGAAAAGACACAAACAATGTAAGAACCACAATATGCATGTGGTTTCATGCTAATCCTATATTCATGTTCCAGTCAAAACAGTAATATATCTGAATTGTAAGAACCAAAAAAACGTGGGACCGATTCACTCTACATGTTTGACTAAACGCAGAAAGCCTTCCACTTGTAGCATTCCATCTAGCCCAAGTAACTGGATAATCTGGAATGCACCATGGCATACCCAAAATCTCTAAGAAATGCAAAAATGACTTGTGGCATAAAAGAATGAATATTACCTCAACTATGTGTTACACTCAATTGTCAGCATCAGCCTCCACATCTGCCAGTTTATGCTCCTCGTCCTTAATGATCTCTTCTTCATCCCATCTACTAACTTCAAGAGTGAGTTCATCTGAAAGACAGCTAGCAGCATTCTTGACAGCATCCTCCAAGGCCTCCACCTCACCAACCTTTGCACCATAACAGACAATCTCGACCTGGAGATGCTTGAGCGAAGTAAGGCTCTGGATGCCAAAATCAAGATCACCAGGCGAAGAAGACACATCATGTGCATTAAATGGAACCCGGAACATCTCAAGCTCAGGCATGGCTCCTGTTTCAACTATCAGCCCTGTTCCACTCTCCCAGCAGGTGAAGTAGAATTCCTTCAGGTGTTGGAATCCATTGCTACTGACAATGAGCCTTTGTTTAGGTCTTGCTGTCTTTGAAGTTAACCAGAGATATAATAGCGAGGGCATGCCCCCAAGGATTCGGAATGTTTCCTCGTCCACTGGATTGACATAGATACTTAGGTAAGAGAGGTGGTCAATGAGGCTATCCACTCCGGGATTCTGGGGAAATAGTAGTTTATGGACATCTTAAAACTCTGGAGAAGACGAGGAGGAGGAGACCAAGAGTCAAGTAGGAAATCAAGGGAACATGAATGGTAGCTTTGAAATTGTATGGATCGAAGGTTCAGCATGCCTAGCTTGCCGAGGGACATGATCAAGTTATATGTATAAGCTTTCATGCCACCGTTTGTATTACTTATGTGCCAGTTCAGGTTCAGCCCAAGTACTCTTAGTTTAGTCAGACTGCTCAACTCCTGCACAGAAGACAGAGAGGTGTTCTGGTTAATCTCAACCTCTGATAGTTCCTGAAGAGCTTGCATATTCCCAATCCCTTCAGGTAACTCTGGACTGTTAACCAATAGACATACCAGTTGCTTTAGTTGAACAATGCTCGCTGGCAGCTTTTTTATCCATGTACATCCTAAGTCTAAGGTCTGCAAATTCTGCAATTGTCCTAGTTGTTCAGGAAGTGCAGCAATTCTTCTTACATCAAGTCGCAGGTACTTCAGCCTAGGAAGTCTTATTATGTGTTCAAGATAATTGTGTTCCATCACTTCTCTATTTTCCAGATCTAGAACTCTTACGGATTGTAAGTTTGAAAGAGAAGGCATATCTTCAGCACATCCAAAGATAGTGAGGGATCGAACATGAGAGACAATCATGTTCGATGATACCATAGTATGCTTTCGGGCATGATAATAGTCAAGGGATAGTCGACGGACCTTATTATGCAGCAGTGAGTTAGGAATTTTGTCACCAGATAAGGTTACAAAATTTTCTTCAAGTGACTTGGATATAAGGAGGTCAAGAATCATATCATGGACGCGGCAAGCATCAGCTCTTCCATCACACTGGATTTCAACCGGTTCAATCAAACTTCTGTTGATCAGATCATTGAAATAGCCTTCGCCTACTTCCCGTGGATCCTGTCCAGCTTCTGTGGTGATGAAACCTTCAGCGATCCATCTCCTTACTAAACGGTCCCTCTTGATCTCATAGTCTTCAGGAAATATACTTAGATACAGCAGACATGTCTTCAGATGGTAGGGGAGATCATTGTAACTAAGCAGCAATATCTTTTTCATCTCTTCCATCTCTGGATCCTTTTCAAGTGCTGAGCCAATAGAATTCCGTATCCTCAGCCATTCTTCTTTTGTACTAGCTTTATTTGCCAATATACTAGCTACCGTGATGATTGCCAATGGCAAGCCACCACATTTTTTTAATATTTCATCTGAAACTTCCCTCAGATGAAGAGGGCATCCACCTTCAGAGCCAAAAGCTCGTTTGAAAAATAAGCCCTTTGAGTGAATTGCACCAAGAGGCTTTATTTCATACACATGATCATGGTCCTGAGAGGCACAATACTTGGCTACTGTGGCGATACGCGTTGTTGTCAATATTCTACTGGAACAACTATTTTCAGGAAAAGCACATTTTATTGCTCTCCATGCTGACATGCTCCATATATCATCGATTACAATGAAGTACCTATCACAAATTTAAAATAGTTAAAACATGTAATTCTAAAGCTGCAACTAATGAATAGCAGTAGTAAATATGATGTCACATATAATCCTACAGATAAAATTTATTGATAACACCACATTGTATTAGTTCAAAACATTGTCATGAATCATGAGTAAATAAGGTAGCATACCTTTTATCCTTGAGGAACTGTCTTATTGTGTTGATGAGTTGCTGCTCATCGCACACTTCATTGCTGACATGCTCTTGGCAGCAGATCTGAAAGAGTATATTTCTCAAAATCTTCTTCAGGTTGGGGGTTTGGGACACCGACACAAAAGCTTGACATTCAAATTTCCCCTTGAGCTTCTGGTACACTTGATTAGCGAGACTGGTTTTTCCAAGGCCTCCAAATCCAACAACTGACACTACCTGTAGCTGCTGCACCAATGCACCTTCCCCTTCTGTTAGCAACTTGATGAGTGTATCCCTTGGGCCTTCGATGCCAACAAGCCTCTTCATCTCCGTGAACAGTGCTGGTAAGCGAGAGTCTATGCTTGTCCTCCTCAGCCTGGAGACACCATCATCAACCCTGTACCTAGCACGCCGACTGCTAGCCTCCATAGCATTGCGTTTGAGAACTTTAATTTCCTTGGCAACCCTATGGCGTGTCTTGGAATTTGTCAGCAAGTCCATGCACCTGCCAGCGAGACCCTTGAAGCCACGGGGTTTGTAGCTGGAGTTAACACCGAGGGAGAGCATGAAATTGTCGATGCCATCCTCCATGTCATAGGACAGCTCCCGCACCTCCTTAATAGAGCACTTGCATAGCTCATCGGGGTCCTCAACCTCAGACATCACCTTGAGGAAAGCATGCATGCTCTCAAGCTCAGCATTAAGAAACATGAGATCACGTTTCACACTACTGAGAAGCTTGAATTCGTCAGAGAGCAAATCACCCAGCTTCCTTAGCAGGGAGAGCATGGCTCCATGTGCTGCACAGACAAGGGCCTCCATCCCTCTATGTGTGTGTGTTGGTTTGGGTCACAGTTTGAAGCTCCAAAGCCTTATATAGATGCATAAGTAGTCGAAGCATCCATGAATAAATAAATGAAGTTGGCCACTCAAAGTCAGAAAGGCGCAGCAAGCGAACAGGTGAGGCACCAGCAGCATCTTACCATATAAGAGTGCACAAATCGAACAAACACCATTTCATAATTAAACTGTCAAGAAGAAAAGAAAGGGTGAATGCTTGCACCACGAACGCAAGGTTGGTCAGTTAGTCAAGAAAAGGATTCATAAGCCACCTAATGAGACGATACACAATGTAGACAAATATCAACATCTCATTAACATAGGAGTATGTAAAGTCAGAATATAGAAATCACCATACATCGACCTCAACTTGCAATGGGAATGGGAGAAAGGACATGGAAAATAGAACCAAATAGCTTTGGCAACCACCGTAGGAGGTGTGATGTACATGCACTCATTTCAAGGGGGTGCAACACTTCTCAGTTTGGGCCTAATATTTCTCCTTTATACCATGTTCGTATGGTGGCGGGATGTTCTACGTGAATCCACGTTGGAAGGGCATCATACAAAAGCTGTACAATTAGGACCTCGATATGGTTCTATTCTCTTCATAGTCTCGGAGGTTATGTTCCTTTTTGCTTTTTTTTGGGCTTCTTCTCATTCTTCTTTGGCACCTACGGTAGAGATCGGAGGTATTTGGCCCCCAAAAGGGATTGGGGTTTTAGATCCTTGGGAAATCCCTCTTCTTAATACCCCTATTCTCCCTTCATCCGGAGCTGCCGTAACTTGGGCTCATCATGCTATACTCGCGGGGAAGGAAAAACGAGCAGTTTACGCTTTAGTAGCAACCGTTTCACTGGCTCTAGTATCCACTGGCTTTCAAAGAATGGAATATTACCAACCACCCTCCACTATTTGGGATAGTATTTACTACCTTTTTCTTAGCAACTGGCTTTCATGGTTTTCATGTGATTATAGATACTCTTTTCTTGATCGTATGTGGTATTCACCAATATATTGGTCATCTGACCAAGAAGCATCACGTTGGCTTTGAAGCAGCTGTTCCTTCCCAGAACTGCACCGACTACAAGATGTATGAACCTATCGATCCACCCACCCATGTGGAATCATCTGTCGCTACGCCATTAGTACGATGGATGCGCCAGAAACGGAGATGCAGAAATGGATGCAGAAGCTATTGGGGGAAACAGATGGCCCGAAAGTACTAACAGCTTAAGGGCGCTGAAGCGCAGCCGTGGAACCATTGATCTAAAACTTAAGTACCCGAAAGAACTATCAAAATAGGAGCGGTTTATTAAACGGTTGAACCGCCCAATTGACTTGACTGCTCTATTAAGAAAGTGAACCTATAATTCAGATAACATCCTCCATCGTATCATTATTAAGACTTGTTGAAGTAAGCGTACAATCAGGTAGTTTCCCTACCTGTTAATCGGAGTGTTCGCTTCATTCAATGGCATGCGTGAGTGATGTCTCCATCACATCACAATACCTCAGCTTATCTCAATACTTGTCATCTCTGCTGCTATACTTCCTAAAGCTTATAAAAGAGAAGATATCCCCAACATTATAGATCCAGCTTGCAGGCATAAGGGAAGAAGGGCTAGAGTCTTTTAAGCGCTCTCATTGACCTCTTATCTAAATACAGAAAACTGTTATTAATTTGCATGAAGGAATCTATGATTAAGCTTCCAATGCACGATTAGTCAGTTAAGATGCTTCTACTCCCTCCGTTTTTGTATATAAGGCGAACATGCATTTTGAAGTAGAACTTTGACTACTAAAATATGAGTTATAACTTATATGTCACCAAAAGTATACCATTGGATTAATATTTGAAATATACAACAACAACAACAACAACCAAGCCTTTCAGTCCCAAACAAGTTGGGGTAGGCTAGAGTTGAAACCCATAAGATCTCGAAGCCAAGTCATGGTTCTAGAACGTGGATAACTAACTTCCACGCACCCTGTCCATGGCCAAATCTTTGTCGATATTCCAAACCTTCAGGTCTCTCTTAACGGACTCCTCCCATGTCAAATTTGGTCTACCACGACCCCTCTTAACATTCTCAGCACGCTTTATCCGTCCGCTATGCACTGACGCTTCCGGAGGCCTCCGTTGGATATGTCCAAACCATCTGAGATGATATGTTTCCAACAATATGTGTTTGGTGTCATATAACTTATATTTGTTTGGTCAAAGTTTTGCTCGAATCTGTAGATGCCTTCTATATAAATACGGAGGGAGTATTGACTTTGTTGAAACAATCATTCAGACATGATGGTAGCTACCTTCTTAATTGATGGCAGGTAATTGGAATCTCATTCCATGTTAACCACCATGCAAATATATAAAACTGGAAAAGGGGCAGTGTTAGGAAGTTTTCTTGAGCAGACAAGAGGCACTAGAAATTTCTTGTTTGCAAAGCCAAGATTAGTGGGTAGGTGCTCAGGTCCTCTGAGGAGCATGACAGCACACTTCAGAATCGTTAATATTGTACTCTGGTATCTTTGAGTGCGTGCAACTTTCTCAAAGATTGCGGGCTAAGACCGGTCAAGTTGTGATCAAGATGAGAAAGACAATACTAGACCACATTTCACTATCCAATCTAGGCGTCACCTGAGGAAATCGCTCCAATCACCAGGGTTGGAAAAGGAATAAAGGCATATTGCGAAGAAATAAGTCGCTGGTGAAATGGCAAGGCAAATTAAGAAGGGAGACAGTGATTCGGTGAGTGAGCAGGTAAGCTTTTGCGCGCAAAGAAATTTCTGCTCAGATAAAGGTCCATCCAATGTAGGGAGTCGATTTGTCGATAAAAGGGGACTTTTCACTAACATGAAAGAAGTGAAGTTCGCAAGTGCACATCGAGGTAATGCAGATCCACTCAGGTCAGGAAAAATCATCCAAAGAGTTCGCTCACCGGTGAATATATGACGAGGCAAGTGAAGCTAAAGGGGACACAGTGTGGAAGCCCGAGATTTCCCGGCGAGTCTAGTGGAAGTCGCTTTCCTTCTGTGCCAAGAGGAGTGTGGGGGAGGGTACAGGGGTATGATTTCATTCGGCGGAGGTGGAGCGGGGGCACGATACGACGACACCCAGAGAGCGTAGGTCGACGGCGCCATCGTCGGTAGTCGGGTGGGCGGAGAGGGTTTGCCGGAACGGGAAGGGACGGACGCGGCAGAAACAAACGCCGCCGAAAAACTCTTCGTCCCGTCCCGTCCCCCGCGGGCGGCGTCGGGGCGACGCCCTCAATCCTCCCCGCCCAGGCCGAACTCTCCTCCTCTCCCCTCCGCCGCCGTCGGCGCAGGCCGCCGGGAAAAGCCCGCGCGGTGCCGGCGGCGGCGGCCGTCCCTTACCCGCGCGCTTGGCTGGGAGGCGCGGGGCTCTCTTCGGCCAACGGCGGTGCGTCCTGGTGGGCAAGGTGTCGGCGGCGGCGGCGCACCGCGGGTGGCGCTGCTCCGGGTGGTCTGGTGGCGGCGGCGCGGCCTCTTGGCGGCGGGGCGGCAGGGAGGTTAGCGGCGGCGCGGGCGGCGCGGCCCTGACCCGGATCCGGGCCTGTCTGGGCCCCATCTGGGCTTGGGCGGGCCAGATCTGGCATCCCGAGATCTGCTCCCGGCGGCTGGTGGAGCTCCCCTGCTGAGGGTGGCTTGGACGGCGGCGCGTGGACTGCAGCGCGGCCACGGGAGCTTCACGAGCCCGGCGGGCTCGGCCGGGCCAGAGGGGCCTGGTTTGCTCCTGTAGCTGCGTCCGATCTGTCACCGCAGCTGGCGGTGGAGGTTGCGCCCTCCCGCGTGGCCGCTGTCCAGACTCTCCTCGGCTCGGGGTGTATCCGTTCGGTCTCGTCAGTGGGTCACGGTGAGACGGCGCTGGTGGTTGCGTGACCGTGGTGGCGCGAGTTGGTGGGCGGCGAGGTTGGCGGAGCTTGACGGAGTGTCCGGGGCCGTGGGAATGTGGGGGACGGGAGAAATCCTTGTCGACGGCCGACACCGACGTGGTGACGCTCGCGGGCGCCACCATTCCCTCTTGAGGGGCGTCGGGGTTCCCCTTCCCACTTCCCCTTCGCATACCGGGGGAAACCCTAGGCTTGTCCGGGCAGCAGCGTCGTCATCGTCGCATCCCTTCTTGAAGGTGCTGTCTTGGTATGCGGCGCTTCGGAGGGCTAAGCTCGTGGTGGGAATCTTCCGGAGGGCACAGCGGTTGCGGATCATCAGCGTTTTCGTCGATCCGACTTTGTCATCCTTTCTTTCTTTTTTCTTCTTCTTTTATTTTCTTTTGGGCTTTGATATGCTGTTTGCCCCAGCGGTGGTCTCTACCTTGTATCAGTTCGTTGCTATATTAATATAGCGGGGCGAAAGCCTAATTCGAGGAGGAACGGGAAGGGACAGGAGAGACGAGGAAGGAGGCTTGGGCTTCCGGGCCAAAATAATGGGCCTATCCGGGAACTCGATTGTAGCCTCCTAAGCCCACTTCTGGCCCATGTTGGCTTACACCGTTTGCATTTCCGAGCGAGCATCGTGTTCATGTATACCAGTGAGGCAGTGACACTGCAAACGCCCAGTGTTTCTCCGCTTCATCTGTGGGGCTTCCACTGAGGTTTTACAATTTTCCTAGGGTTTCTTCTCCTGCTAAGGCGATCTTGTCATCTTGGCGGTGAGTATCTGTTTTCTTCATCATCGAGGCTTTCCTGATCGGTGGTGGGTTCGTCTGCTTGTTTCAGCCGACTTTGGGCTGAGCTGGTCTTGCTACCCGGCCTCAGCACCGGGAGTTCTTGTCATCTGATCTAAGGTTCTGTAGTGATGGTTCATCAAGCTTCAGATTCGGGTGTGAAGGATAAGGAAAAGGAACTGGCTGCTCTGATGGAGGAATTAGAGCTGGACGAGGAGGTGTAAAAAGTGCTAGATCGACTAGTGTAGATCATTGTCGGGTAGGATTGGGTACTGTGAGCGTTTACCTTTCACTTGGAGGAGGAATCCGCCGCAGTCGACATGGTGGAGGTGGCGACGGCGTGAGGTCGAGGAAGAGAGGTGGCGGCGGAGCTTCCCGTCGGCACTGCACTAACCCTAATCGGTGGGTCGTCTGGTGGGGCGAGTGGCAGCTCAGGGCAACCTCGTACCGAGTGCCACTGGCCCCCACCACTCTATATAGTGCAGGCGACAGGGGCCCACCAACCAGCGAACGGTTGGGCGCCCCCGATCAGGGCGCGGACGAGGTTAAGGGGTCATGCCAGAGCCGTTGGGCTGCAGTGCGGTGGAGATCAATCCTAACATTCTCCCCCTTGATCTCAACTTTTCTTTTAACTTTATACTTTCACTTTATTCGTTTCATTTTGGATCAGTCCATAGGGCATGTTTCATCGTCATAGCTCTATTGCCGATAAAATCAGACAGCCACAATACACTTCTCTGTTTTGAAACAAATTCTTTTACTTTTGGGCCTCTTATGATCCAGGATAGATAAGACTTTCCCTTAAACCCATGCCGGCTACGTGCTCCTTGAACACGCTGGGTGGTAAGCCTTTCGTTAGCGGATCCGCAAGCATATCTTTTGTCCTTATATGCTCGAGACTTATAGTTTGATCCTGGACCTTGTGTTTTACAACATAATACTTAACCTCAATCGGTTTCGTAGCTGTACTCGACTTGTTGTTGTGAGCATAAAATACTGCAGGCTCATTGTCGCAGTACATCTTTAGTGGTTTGTCAATACAATCTACCACTTTCAAGTCGGGTATAAATTTCTTTAACCATAATGCCTGCCCCGTGGCTTCATAACATGCTATAAATTCTGCATACATCGTGGATGATGCAACTATGGTCTGTTTGGAGCTTCTCCACGAAATAGCCCCCCTGCGAGGGTGAATACATATCCAGATGTGGATTTTCTATCATCTTTATCCCCCGCAAAATCTGCATCTGAATATCCTCTTATTTCTAGGGAATCAGATCTTCTACTTGTTAGCATGTAATTCTTTGTGCCTTTCACATAACGCAATGCCTTCTTTACCATTTTCCAGTGTTCAAAACCTGGATTTTCTTGATATCTACCTAGTATTCCGGTGATAAATGCTAAGTCAGGGCGAGTGCACACTTGTGCATACTGTAGGCTTCCAATAGCCGAAGCATATGGAACCGCTTTCATTTGATCGAGCTCGTATTGATTTTGGGGACTTTGATGTTACCCAAAACTGTCGCCCTTGACTATAGGGGCAGGTGTGGCACTGCACTTATGCATATTATACTTACTTAGAATATTTTCTAAATAAGCCTTTTGCGATAGTCCTAATACTCCATTGTTCCTATCTCGGTGAATTTCTATGCCCAAAACATATGACGCTTCACCAAGATCTTTCATATCAAAATTTGAGGACAAGAATTTCTTTGTCTCTTGCAGTAGACTAACATCACTGCTGGCGAGCAGAATATCATCCACATACAAGATTAGGAAAATATATTTCCCACTTTTAAACTTTGCATAAACGCAATTGTCCTCAATATTTTCTTTAAATCCAAATCTCTTAATTGTCTCATTGAACTTTAGATACCACTGTCTGGAGGCTTGCTTTAATCCATAAATGGATTTCTTTAGGCGGCATCTCATTTCTTCCTTGCCTTCCATGATAAAACCCTTGGGTTTTTTCATGTAGACATTTTCTTCTAAATCCCTGTTTAGAAATGCCATCTTTACATCGATTTGATGCAACTCTAAATCAAAATGTGCAACTAGTGCCACGATGATTCTGAACTTACATGAGACCAGAGAAAATGTCTCATTGTAATCTATCCCTTCTCTTTGTGTAAATCCTTTTGCCACTAGAGGTGGCTGTTGTTGCTCCCTTTCATGCTCAACAAATGGTTCATTCGGCTCCTGACGGACAGGTTCCGAATTTTCACACATCGTTGTCATGGGTGGAGTTACAACAGACGCTTGCACCACAATCGCAGGGATCGTCGGTACATGTGCACATGGTAGCGCAAAAAATGGCTCCTGAGTCATCGGATTAGGTGCATGCACCCTCTTCTCCTCCAGATCAATTTTCCGAGCTACCATGCTCTCCCTCATCATTTCGTCCTCTAAGAAGATATCATGTCTCATTTCCACAAACTTTGTGTATTTCTCTGGGCAGCAGAAACGATAACCTTTTGACTTTTCAGGATAGCCAACAAAATGGCAGCTGACTGTTTTGGTATCTAACTTTGCGATATTTGGATTGAATACTTTGGCCTCAGCAGGGCTCCCCCACACTTTCAGGTGGTTTAGAGAAGGCACTCTCCCTGTCCATAGCTCATACGGCGTTTTGGGCACCGATTTGCTTGGTACTCGTTTAGAATGTGAATAGCGGGTTTTAACGCCTCAATCCACAATCCCAATGGTAGGGTGGAATAGCTCATCATACTCGCGCACCATATCCATAAGGGTACGGTTGCGCCTTTCAACTACCCCATTCTGCCGAGGTTCGCCCGGCATCGAGTACTGGCGACTATTTCGGTCTCCCGTAGAAACCTTGCAAAAGGTCCGGGGACTTGGCCATATGGAGTATGTCGACCGTAGTACTCCCCTCCACGATCAGACCTGACTATCTTTATGCTTTTATCATGCTGATTTTCAACTTCAGCTTTGAATATTTTGAATTTATCCAACGCTTCTGTTCTTTCTTTTATTGGATAAATATAACCATATCGGGAGTAATCATTCGTGAATGTTATGAACGAATCATAGCCATCCACACTTTTCACAGGAAATGATCCACATATCTCGGTGTGAATTATTTCTAGTGTTGATGTGCATTGATTTGCACCCTTTTTAATTTGCTTTACAAATTTTCCTTTAATGCAATCGATGCACTGTTCTATGTCTGAGAATTCTAATGGAGGAAGAATATCATTTTTAACGAGTCTTTCTATTCTCCCCCTCGAAATATGGCCTAAGCGATAGTGCCATAATTTCGATGATTCATCAGTTCTGTTTCTTTTCTTTTGTTCTTTTTCCGACACGGATACCTTCTCATTCACATTACACACATACATCACCTTTTTCACGCATGGATAATAAATCAAACTCATCATGGAGTAAAGCAACCCCACATAAGCATTATTACAACCATATGGCACACTCTCCATGTCCTTCATGTCCATGTGTACTTTTCTGTCACCAGTTGTTTCAGCAGCTGGGTCGCACATATCTTTGAAGAACCAGTGAACTGGCTCTTTATTCTTTCAAGATACTCCCCTACGGAAGCACACTCTGTAATTGAGCCCACAATAGCGTTCTCAATTATATTCTTTATAAATGGCACTTAGCCACTTATTATTCTGCCATGCAACATCATCATCCTTGTCATTTCTGACTGGATCTTTTGGTCTGACCGGCTGTGGGGACCCAGTCCACCTCAGCACAAATCGACCTTCTTTCTTCATTGAGTGTAGCTGTCACCTCTGAGGGTTTGAACATCCTTGATGCAACTTATCAAGTAGTACCCTCCTTTAAACCACAATGAAATGAGATCATAACAACAATTGCATGCAATAATCCAACGTTGGTCAAAATTAGAACATACAACTGTTTGTGTAATTAAAACTATGTCACTGTTGGGCAGAAATAGAGATAAATGCACTTCTTATTGCAACAGATCATGACCATGTCATTAATAACGTTGGTTAAAAAATAACAGAATCATAATTGTCACGATAATCACTTTAATCATCTCTTTAACATTTTAACTGTCACTTTTGCACATATTACTGCAACAAAACATGATCATACCATCAATGACGTTGGTCATAAAATGACAGGATCATAATTGTTTCAACAATCACTTTTTTAAGCAACTTTTTCAATTTAATTGTCACTTTGCATTTAAAATGCTACTTTTCTATTTTGCAGCGGAAACTGTCACTTTAAACTATTTAAATTTTGAACTTTACAGAGGCATATCCTTTACATTTTAATTTCTGAATAAATATTTCGTTGGTCCGATTTATTCAAAAAAAACTAGAGAAAAATTTGGCCAAAAAATGACCCAAAAAACTGCCTAAAAATGCCTCTGTAATTAATAAAACTGTAAAAACTGACTGTTACTGTACGACGCGGCCCGCGGCCCACGCGTCCCGCTACGCACTGCGCGACGCGCAGCTTACGCGGTGCCCACGCTGTACGGCCAGCATTGCCCACGCGCTGAGCAGCGCCCAGCAACGGCACGCTGATGCTTGCAGTTGACACACGTCCGTTGGGAACCCCAAGAGGAAGGTGTGATGCGTATAGCAGCAAGTTTTCCCTCAGTAAGAAACCAAGGTTATCGAACCAGTAGGAGTCAAGGAAGCACGTGAAGGTTGTTGGTGGCGGAGTGTAGTGCGGCGCAACACCGGGGATTCCGGCGCCAACGTGGAACCTGCACAACACAATCAAAGTACTTTGCCCCAACGTAACAGTGAGGTTGTCAATCTCACCGGCTTGCTGTAAACAAAGGATTAAACGTATTGTGTGGAAGATGATGATTGTTTGCGAAGAACAGTAAAGAACAATTGCAGTAGATTGTATTTCAGATGTAAAGAATTGGACCGGGGTCCACAGTTCACTAGTGGTGTCTCTCCCATAAGATAAACGACATGTTGGGTGAACAAATTACGGTTGGGCAATTGACAAATAAAGAAGGCATAACAATGCACATACATATATCATGATGAGTACTATGAGATTTAATCAGGGCATTACGACAAAGTACATAGACCGCTATCCAGCATGCATCTATGCCTAAAAAGTCCACCTTCAGGTTATCATCCGAACCCCCTCCAGTATTTAGTTGCAAACAACAGACGATTGCATTAAGTATGGTGCGTAATGTAATCAACACAAATATTCTTAGACAAAGCATTGATGGCGTGTAACTCACACGTTCGTTGGGAACCCCAAGAGGAAGGTATGATGCGCACAGCAGCAAGTTTTCCCTCAGAAAGAAACCAAGGTTTATCGAACCAGGAGGAGCCAAGAAGCACGTTGAAGGTTGATGGCGGCGGGATGTAGTGCGGCGCAACACCGGAGATTCCGGCGCCAACGTGGAACCTGCACAACACAACCAAAGTACTTTGCCCCAACGAAACAGTGAGGTTGTCAATCTCACCGGCTTGCTGTAACAAAGGATTAACCGTATTGTGTGGAAGATGATTGTTTGCAAGAAAACAGTAAAAAACAAGTATTGCAGCAGATTTGTATTTCAGTATAAAAGAATGGACCGGGGTCCACAGTTCACTAGAGGTGTCTCTCCCATAAGATAAAAGCATGTTGGGTGAACAAATTACAGTCGGGCAATTGACAAATAGAGAGGGCATAACAATGCACATACATGTCATGATAAATATAGTGAGATTTAATTGGGCATTACGACGAGTACATAGACCGCCATCCAGCTTGCATCTATGCCTAAAAAGTCCACCTTCGGGTTATCATCCGAACCCCTTCCAGTATTAAGTTGCAAAGCAACGGACAATTGCATTAAGTATGGTGCGTAATGTAATCAACAACTACATCCTTAGACATAGCATCAATGTTTTATCCCTAGTGGCAACAAGCAATCCACAACCTTAGAACTTTCCGTCACTCGTCCCGGATATCAATGGAGGCATGAACCCACTATCGAGCATAAATACTCCCTCTTGGAGTTAAGAGCAAAAACTTGGCTAGAGCCTCTACTAATAACGGAGAGCATGCAAGATCATAAACAACACATAGGTAATAACTTGATAATTAACATAACATAGTATTCTCTATCCATCGGATCCCGACAAACACAACATATAGTATTACAGATAGATGATCTTGATCATGTTAGGCAGCTCACAAGATCCAACAATGAAGCATAATGAGGAGAAGACAACCATCTAGCTACTGCTATGGACCCATAGTCCAGGGGTGAACTACTCACTCATCACTCCGGAGCCGACCATGGCGGTGAAGAGTCCTCCGGGAGATGAATCCCCTCTCCGGCAGGGTGCCGGAGGAGATCTCCAGAATCCCCCGAGATGGGATTGGCGGCGGCGGCGTCTCTGGAAGGTTTTCCGTAGCGTGGCTCTCGGTGCTGGGGGTTTCGCGACGGAGGCTTTAAGTAGGCGGAAGGGCAACGCGGGGGGCCACACGAGGGCCCCACGCCACAGGTCGGCGCGGCCGGGGCCCGGGCCGCGCCGCCCTATGGTGGCGGCGCCTCGTGGCCCCACTTCGACTCCTCTTCGGTCTTCCGGAAGCTTCGTGGCAAAATAGGACCCCGGGCGTTGATTTCATCCAATTCCGAGAATATTTCGTTACTAGGATTTCGAAACCAAAAACAGCAGAAAACAAAGAATCGGCTCTTCGGCATCTTGTTAATAGGTTAGTTCCAGAAAATGCACGAATATGACATAAAGTGTGCATAAAACATGTAGATATCATCAATAATATGGCATGGAACATAAGAAATTATCGATACGTCGGAGACGTATCAGCATCCCCAAGCTTAGTTCTGCTCGTCCCGAGCAGGTAAAACGATAACAAAGATAATTTCTGAAGTGACATGCCATCATAACCTTGATCATACTATTTGTAAACATATGTAATGAATGCAGCGATCAAAACAATGGTAATGACATGAGTAAACAAGTGAATCATAAAGCAAAGACTTTTCATGAATAGTACTTCAAGACAAGCATCAATAAGTCTTGCATAAGAGTTAACTCATAAAGCAATAAATCAAAGTAAAGGTATTGAAGCAACACAAAAGGAAGATTAAGTTTCAGCGGTTGCTTTCAACTTGTAACATGTATATCTCATGGATAATTGTCAACATAGAGTAATATAACAAGTGCAATATGCAAGTATGTAGGAATCAATGCACAGTTCACACAAGTGTTTGCTTCTTGAGGTGGAGAGAAATAGGTGAACTCGACTCAACATAAAAGTAAAAAGAATGGTCCTTCAAAGAGGAAAGCATCAATTGCTATATTTGTGCTAGAGCTTTTATTTTGAAAACATGAAACAATTTTGTCAACGGTAGTAATAAAGCATATGAGTTATGTAAATTATATCTTACAAGTTGCAAGTCTCATGCATATTATACTAATAGTGCCCGCACCTTGTCCTAATTAGCTTGGACTACCGGATCATCGCAATACACATGTTTTAACCAAGTGTCACAATGGGGTACCTCCATGCCGCCTGTACAAAGGTCTAAGGAGAAAGCTCGCATTTTGGATTTCTCGCTTTTTATTATTCTCAACTTAGACATCCATACCGGGACAACATGGACAACGAGATAATGGACTCCTCTTTAATGCATAAGCATGTGGCAACAATTATTATTCTCATATGAGATTGAGGATATATGTCCAAACTGAAACTTCCACCATGAATCATGGCTTTAGTTAGCGGCCCAATGTTCTTCTCTAACAATATGTATGCTCCAACCATAAAGGTGGTAGATCTCTCTTACTTCAGACAAGACGGACATGCATAGCAACTCACATGATATTCAACAAAGGATAGTTGATGGCGTCCCCAGAAACATGGTTATCGCACAACAAGCAACTTAATAAGAGATAAAGTGCATAAGTACATATTCAATACCACAATAGTTTTTAAGCTATTTGTCCCATGAGCTATATATTGTAAAGGTGAATGATGGAATTTTAAAGGTAGCACTCAAGCAATTTACTTTGGAATGGCGGATAAATACCATGTAGTAGGTAGGTATGGTGGACACAAATGGCATAGTGGTTGGCTCAAGGATTTTGGATGCATGAGAAGTATTCCCTCTCGATACAAGGTTTAGGCTAGCAAGGTTATTTGAAACAAACACAAGGATGAACGGTGCAGCAAAACTCACATAAAAGACATATTGTAAACATTATAAGACTCTACACCGTCTTCCTTGTTGTTCAAAACTCAATACTAGATGTTATCTAGACTTTAGAGAAACCAAATATGCAAACCAAATTAGCAAGCTCTAAGTGTTTCTTCATTAATAGGTGCAAAGTATATGATGCAAGAGCTTAAACATGAGCACAACAATTGCCAAGTATCAAATTATCCAAGACATTTTAGAATTACTACATGTAGCATTTTCCAATTCCAACCATATAACAATTTAACGAAGAAGAAACTTCGCCATGAATACTATGAGTAAAGCCTAAGGACATACTTGTCCATATGCTACAACGGAGCGTGTCTCTCTCCCATACGGTGAATGCTAGGATCCATTTTATTCAAACAAAACAAAAACAAAAACAAACCGACGCTCCAAGCAAAGTACATAAGATGTGGCCGAATAAAAATATAGTTTCGGGGAGGAACCCGATAATGTTGTCGATGAAGAAGGGGATGCCTTGGGCATCCCCAAGCTTAGACGCTTGAGTCTTCTTAGAATATGCAGGGGTGAACCACCGGGGCATCCCCAAGCTTAGAGCTTTCACTCTCCTTGATCATCTTGTATCATACTCCTCTCTTGATCCTTGAAAACTTCCTCCACACCAAACTCGAAACAACTCATTAGAGGGTTAGTGCACAATAAAAATTAACATGTTCAGAGGTGACACGATCATTCTTAACACTTCTGGACATTGCATAAAGCTACTGGACATTAATGGATCAAAGAAATTCATCCAACATAGCAAAAGAGGCAATGCGAAATAAAAGGCAGAATCTGTCAAAACAGAACAGTCCGTAAAGATGAATTTTATTAGGGCACCAGACTTGCTCAAATGAAAATTCCCAAATTGAATGAAAGTTGCGTACATATCTGAGGATCACTCACGTAAATTGGCTTAATTTTCTGAGTTACCTACAGAGAATTAGACCCAGATTCGTGACAGCAAAGAAATCTGTTTCTCGCGCAGTAATCCAAATCTAGTATTCACTTTACTATCAAAGACTTTACTTGGCACAAAAAAACATAAAACTAAGATAAGGAGAGGTTGCTACAGTAGTAAACAACTTCCAAGACTCAAATATAAAACAAAAATACTGTAGTAAACACATGGGTGGTCTCCCATAAGCGCTTTTCTTTAACGCCTTTCAGCTAGGCGCAGAAAGTGTAACTCAAGTGTTATCGAAGGGTGGTGCATCTACAGAGGGGTTTGGAGTTTTCTCAACCAAGCATAGTATATTGGATACATAAGTTTCAGCGTCTCCCTTTTCATTAGTCTTGGGCTTGCTACTCTCATCGAACAAATTTTCAGGAACAAGCCAAGCATAGTTATTTTCTAGCGCTTCATTTATTGCTAGGAGCTTACATGGTATTGGTGCTTTGATCTCCCCACCATCATTAACATTATTAGTGTATTTTATTCTATACATATCCATTTTTTCAAGTGTTCTTTTAAAGTCGGTATAAAAGCCAAGCCTCTTATGCTTAATAAAAACTTTTCTAGCTTCTATAGCTATATCTTCAAATTCTCGCACTAAGACTTTTAGAACAAAATCTCTCTTCTCTCCCCGCTCCATATCGGAAAGTGTAAGAAACATGTGTTGTATCATGGGGTTGAGACTAATAAATCTAGCTTCCATCATGCGTACCAAACAAACGAGAGGCATCTTCATAAGTAGGGACAGCTTTTGCAAGTGGTATATCTTTAAGATCTTCATGCATACTAACATGGGTGAAAAATTCTTCTATATTATCTCTTCCAATTATAGACCCTTGTCCCACAGGTATATCTTTTACAGTGAAATTAAGAGGAAACATGTTGAAATGAGTAAAGCAAATGCAAGTAACTAATTTTTTTTTGTGTTTTTGATATAGCAAACAAGATAGTAAATAAAGTAAAGCTAGCAACTAATTTTTTTGTGTTTTGATATAATGCAGCAAACAAAGTAGTAAATAAAATAAAGCAAGACAAAAACAAAGTAAAGAGATTGGGAAGTGGAGACTCCCCTTGCAGCGTGTCTTGATCTCCCCGGCAACGGCGCCAGAAAAAGAGCTTGATGGCGTGTAACTCACACGTTCGTTGGGAACCCCAAGAGGAAGGTATGATGCGCACAGCAACAAGTTTTCCCTCGAGAAAGAAACCAAGGTTTATCGAACCAGGAGGAGCCAAGAAGCACGTTGAAGGTTGATGGCGGCGGGATGTAGTGCGGCGCAACACCGGAGATTCCGGCGCCAACGTGGAACCCGCACAACACAACCAAAGTACTTTGCCCCAACGAAACAGTGAGGTTGTCAATCTCACCGGCTTGCTGTAACAAAGGATTAACCGTATTGTGTGGAAGATGATTGTTTGCAAGAAAACAGTAAAAAACAAGTATTGCAGCAGATTTGTATTTTAGTATAAAAGAATGGACCGGGGTCCACAGTTCACTAGAGGTGTCTCTCCCATAAGATAAAAGCATGTTGGGTGAACAAATTACAGTCGGGCAATTGACAAATAGAGAGGGCATAACAACGCACATACATGTCATGATAAATATAGTGAGATTTAATTGGGCATTACGACAAAGTACATAGACCGCCATCCAGCTGCATCTATGCCTAAAAAGTCCACCTTCAGGTTATCATCCGAACCCCTTCCGGTATTAAGTTGCAAAGCAACAGACAATTGCATTAAGTATGGTGCGTAATGTAATCAACAACTACATCCTTAGACATAGCATCAATGTTTTATCCCTAGTGGCAACAGCAATCCACAACCTTAGAACTTTCTGTCACTGTCCCAGATATCAATGGAGGCATGAACCCACTATCGAGCATAAATACTCCCTCTTGGAGTTAAGAGCAAAAACTTGGCCGAGCCTCTACTAATAACGGAGAGCATGCAAGATCATAAACAACACATAGGTAATAACTTGATAATTAACATAACATAGTATACTCTATCCATCGGATCCCGACAAACACAACATATAGTATTACAGATAGATGATCTTGATCATGTTAGGCAGCTCACAAGATCCAACAATGAAGCACAATGAAGAGAAGACAACCATCTAGCTACTGCTATGGACCCATAGTCCAGGGGTGAACTACTCACTCATCACTCCGGAGGCGACCATGGCGGTGAAGAGTCCTCCGGAAGATGAATCCCCTCTCCGGCAGGGTGCCGGAGGAGATCTCCAGAATCCCCCGAGATGGGATTGGCGGCGGCGGCGTCGCGGGAAGGTTTTCCGTATCGTGGCTCTCGGTGCGGGGGTTTCGCGACGGAGGCTTTAAGTAGGCGGAAGGGCAACGCGAGGGGCCACACGAGGGCCCCACACCACAGGTCGGCGCGGCCGGGGCACTGGGCCGCGCCGCCCTATGGTGGTGGCGCCTCGTGGCCCCACTTCGACTCCTCTTCGGTCTTCCGGAAGCTTCGTGGCAAAATAGGACCCCGGGCGTTGATTTCGTCCAATTCCGAGAATATTTCGTTACTAGGATTTCGAAACCAAAAACAGCGTAAAACAGACAATCGGCTCTTCGGTATCTTGTTAATAGGTTAGTTCCAGAAAATGCACGAATATGACATAAAGTGTGCATAAAACATGTAGATATCATCAATAATATGGCATGGAACATAAGAAATTATCGATACGTCGGAGACGTATCAAGCATCGATGTTTTATCCCTAGTGGCAACAGCACATCCACAACCTTAGAACTTTCTGTCACTGTCCCAGATTTAATGGAGGCATGAACCCACTATCGAGCATAAATACTCCCTCTTGGAGTCACAAGTATCAACTTGGCCGGAGCCTCTACTAGCAACGGAGAGCATGCAAGAACATAAACAACATATATGATAGATTGATAATCAACTTGACATAGTATTCAATATTCATCGGATCCCAACAAACACAACATGTAGCATTACAAATAGATGATCTTGATCATGATAGGCAGCTCACAAGATCTAACATGATAGCACAATGAGGAGAAGACAACCATCTAGCTACTGCTATGGACCCATAGTCCGAGGGGTGGACTACTCACACATCGATCCGGAGGCGATCATGGCGATGAAGAGACCTCCGGGAGATGATTCCCCTCTCCGGCAGGGTGCCGGAGGCGATCTCCTGAATCCCCCGAGATGGGATTGGCGGCGGCAGCGTCTCTGGAAGGTTTTCCGTATCGTGGCTCTCGGTACTGGGGGTTTCGCGACGAAGGCTTTAAGTAGGCGGAAGGGCAGGTCAGGAGGCGTCACGGGGGACCCACACGCTAGGGCCGCGCGGCCAGGGCCTGGGCCGCGCCGCCCTAGTGTGGCGTCGCCTCGTGGCCCCACTTCGTATCTCCCCCGGTCTTCTGGAAGCTTCGTGGAAAAATAAGCCCCTGGGCGTTGATTTCGTCCAATTCCGAGAATATTTCCTTACTAGGATTTCTGAAACAAAAAACAACAGAAAACAGCAACTGGCTCTTTGGCATCTTGTTAATAGGTTAGTGCCGGAAAATGCATAATAATGATATAATGTGTATAAAACATGTGAGTATCATCATAAAAGTAGCATGGAACATAAGAAATTATAGATACGTTTGAGACGTATCAAGCATCCCCAAGCTTAGTTCCTACTCGCCCTCGAGTAGGTAAACGATAACAAAGATAATTTCTGAAGTGACATGCTATCATAATCTTGATCATACTATTGTAAAGCATATGAGATGAATGCAGCGATTCGAAGCAATGGTGAAGATAATGAGTAAACAAATGAATCATATAGCAAAGACTTTTCATGAATAATACTTTCAAGACAAGCATCAATAAGACTTGCATAAGAGTTACTCATAAAGCAATAGATTCAAAGTAAAGGCATTGAAGCAACACAAAGGAAGATATAAGTTTCAGCGGTTGCTTTCAACTTCAACATATATATCTCATGGATAATTGTCAACACAAAGTAATATAACAAGTGCAATAGGTAAACATGTAAGAATCAATGCACACAGTTTACACAAGTGTTTGCTTCTAAGATAGAAAGAATAGGTAAACTGACTCAACAATAAAGTAGAAGAAAGGCCCTTCGCGAGAGGAAGCATGGATTACTATATTTGTGCTAGAGCTTTTCATTTTGAAAACAAGAAACAATTTTGTCAACGGTAGTAATAAATCATATGTGTTATGTATAATATATCCTATAAGTTCCAAGCCTCATGCATAGATTACCAATAGTGCTCGCACCTTGTCCTAATTAGCTTGGATTAACATGGATTATCATTGCATAGCATATGTTTCAACCAAGTGTCACAAAGGGGTACCTCTATGCCGCCTGTACAAAGGTTTAAGGAGAAAGTTCGCATTTGATTTCTCGCTTTTGATTATTCTCAACTTAGACATCCATACCGGGACAACATAGACAACAGATAATGGACTCCTCTTTAATGCATAAGCATTCAACAATTAAAATTCTCATAAGAGATCGAGGATTAATTGTCCACACTGAAACTTCCACCATGGATCATGGTTTTAGTTAGCGGCCCAATGTTCTTCTCTAACAATATGCATACTCAAACCATTTGATCATGAAAATCGCTCTTACTTCAGACAAGACGAACATGCATAGCAACTCACATGATATTCAACAAAGGTGAAAGTTGATGGCATCCCCAGAAACATGGTTACCGCTCAACAAGCAACTTAGTAAGAAATAAGACACATAAGTACATATTCTTCACCACAATAGTTTTTAAAGCTATTTTTCCCATGAGCTATATATTGCAAAGACAAAGGATAAAATTTTTAAAAGTAGCACTCAAGTAATGTACTTTGGAATGGCAGAGAAATACCATGTAGTAGGTAGGTATGGTGGACACAAATGGCATAGTTTTTGGCTCAAGGATTTGGATGCACGAGAAGAATTCCTCTCAATACAAGGCTAGGCTAGCAAGGTTGTTTGAAGCAAACTCAAGTATAAAATGGTGCAGCAAGACTCACATATGAACATATTGTAAGTATTATAAGACTTTATATCGTCTCCTTGTTGTTCAAACACCTTAACCAGAAAATATCTAGACTCTAGAGACCAATCATGCAAACCAAATTTTAACAAGCTCTATGTAGTTCTTCATTAATGGGTGCAAAGTACATGATGCAAGAGCTTAAACATGATCTATATGAGCACAACAATTGCCAAGTATCAAATTATTCAAGACATTATACCATTTACCACATGCGGCATTTTCCGTTTCCAACCATATAACAATGAATGAAGTAGTTCAACCTTCGCAATGAACATTAAGAATAAAGCTAAGAACATATGTGTTCATACAAAACAGCGGATGAAAGGATCGTATGCCGCACCTAGAGGGGGGGGGGGTGAATAGGTGCTACCCAATTTTTAGTTCTTTTTCGGTTTAGGCTTGACACAAAGGTAAATTCTCTAGATATGCAACTAAGTGAATTTACCTATATGACAAGGTTATCAACTAAGCAAGATATAGCTACGCAATATATAGGAGATAGAATGAGATAGAGGTAACCGAGAGTGGAGCACACGTTGACACGGAGATGATTCCCGTAGTTCCCTTCCTTTGCAAGAAGGTACGTCTACGTTTGGAGGAGTGTGGTTGCTACGCAAGCCAAACCAACAGCCACGAAGGCTTCACTCAGATCTCCTGTGAGCAACGCCACGAAGGCCTAGCCCACTTCCACTAAGGGATTTCCTCGAGGCGGAAACCGGGCCTTTACAAGGTTCTTGGGGCACACATCCACAACTGAATTGGAGGCTCCCAAATCCGTAACAATACAACAATCAACAACAACACATCAACAACAAATCAACTAGGGAACCAAATAGGAACACTAGCATGAGATCCCTCAAACAAATGAGGGGAAATGAAAAACGCTTCGGTGAGGATGTAGATCGGTGGCTTCTCCTTCGAATCTCCAAAGATCAAGAGATTTGGTTGGGGGAGGAAGGAGATCTTGCAAATCTTGTGTTTCTTGAGGTTGCTCTAATGGAGGTGAAGCTTGGCAGATTTCTTGTGCAATGATTGAGCAAAGGGGTAAGGAAGAAGAAGAGGGGTATAAATACCCCTCCCCAAAATCCAGCCGTTGAGCATTTCGGGGGGCCGGATAATCCGGCCTAAGTAAGGGCCGGATAATCCGCCCCCCCCCCCGGATAATCCGGCCTCCAGGTACAAAACCATGACAATGTCCGGGCAAATGTCCGGCCCCTATCCAGAGAGGCAATTCTTCAAGTCCTTAGCCATTTTCGAGGGGGCCGGATATTCTTGAAATATCCGGCCCTGGTACAAAGCCGGGACAATATCCGGGCAAATGTCCGGCCCCTATACTGAGCTGCAATTCCCAAAGTCCTTAGCCGAAATTCTGGGGGCCGGATATTTTGGAAATATCCGGCCCGGATTATCCGGCCTGGTGAGTTTTCTGCTGAAACTTTTTGACAGCACTGACCACATCCAACACACATACACATGTATCTATGTAATCCCTGTACCACTTAAACAACCATTAGTGTATCACATACATTGACATCAAACACACAAAACATAATATGAGAGATGTTCTTTCAATCTCCCCCTTTTTGGTGTTTGATGACAATATACGGATTTGCAAGAGAATAACTATAGAGGCAAGCATGATGACAAAAACATAGAGGCACTCCCCCTACATGAGTGCATATAAGTAATTTGCATTTGAATACAAATACACAACACATAGGATTGAGGTGCCTCAACACTAGAGGTATCCATCATGAGCTCTAACAAGAGACATATACATATATGAAGTTGAGATAGGATGCTAGAAGTCATACCCATGTGTAGATATGTGATAGGAGATATAGCATCACACATGATATAATAGTCTTGATCTCAACATATAGAAATCCGAAAACCATAACAATGTCTCACACCACATAGCACATAGTTTTAAACGAACACAACCAAAGCAAATAGTTCAAATAAGAGGGAACACAAGCAATAAAGGAATGATAAACGCATATGCTTGTGCCCAAACCATGCAAATCCCCGAGAGAGTTCCTAATAGAACGCTTCTCCCCCTTTGGCATCGAGACGCCAAAAAGGGGACAAGCGCGATGCTACTCGCCCCATGGGGATCACTCGGAGGCATCATCATCATCGGAATCTTGCGCCTCTTCTTCTTCTTCTTCTTCTTCTTCTTCTTCTTCCTCTTCTTCTTCTTCTTCTTCTTCTTCCTCTTCTTCTTCTTCTTCTTCTTCTTCTTCTTCTTCTTCCTCTTCTTCTTCTTCCTCTTCCTCTTCTTCTTCTTCCTCTTCTTCTTCTTCTTCTTCTTCTTCTTCTTCTTCTTCTTCTTCTTCTTCTTCTTCTTCTTCTTCTTCTTCTTCTTCTTCTTCTTCTTCTTCTTCTTCTTCTTCTTCTTCTTCTTCTTCTTCTTCTTCTTCTTCTTCTTCTTCTTCTTCTTCTTCTTCTTCTTCTTCTTCTTCTTCTTCTTCTTCTTCTTCTTCTTCTTCTTCTTCTTCTTCTTCTTCTTCTTCTTCTTCTTCTTCTTCTTCTTCTTCTTCTTCTTCTTCTTCTTCTTCTTCTTCTTCTTCTTCTTCTTCTTCTTCTTCTTCTTCTTCTTCTTCTTCTTCTTCTTCTTCTTCTTCTTCTTCTTCTTCTTCTTCTTCTTCTTCTTCTTCTTCTTCTTCTTCTTCTTCTTCTTCTTCTTCTTCTTCTTCTTCTTCTTCTTCTTCTTCTTCTTCTTCTTCTTCTTCTTCTTCTTCTTCTTCTTCTTCTTCTTCTTCTTCTTCTTCTTCTTCTTCTTCTTCTTCTTCTTCTTCTTCTTCTTCTTCTTCTTCTTCTTCTTCTTCTTCTTCTTCTTCTTCTTCTTCTTCTTCTTCTTCTTCTTCTTCTTCTTCTTCTTCTTCTTCTTCTTCTTCTTCTTCTTCTTCTTCTTCTTCTTCTTCTTCTTCTTCTTCTTCTTCTTCTTCTTCTTCTTCTTCTTCTTCTTCTTCTTCTTCTTCTTCTTCTTCTTCTTCTTCTTCTTCTTCTTCTTCTTCTTCTTCTTCTTCTTCTTCTTCTTCTTCTTCTTCTTCTTCTTCTTCTTCTTCTTCTTCTTCTTCTTCTTTCCTCATCAGTGTCAGGGGCATCCGGAGAGCGGCGAGTGAGGCTGGACCTTTGAATGCAACTATCAAGATCACTCCACGGAACCTGTGCAGAATGCCACCCACTGTAACCTGGGTGAACTGGAGGCTGAGGAGGGGGTCCTTGCTCACCACCGAGCTTGTGCGGAATAACCGCCCGAGTATGCTTAATCTCGGAACGCTCCCGGCTGGCCGCATAGTTCTCCTTATGGATCTCAATGTTCATGCGAGAGGATGTAACGCCGAAACCAGGCCGAGCTCGTTCACTTGATTCTTCATGGCGGGGAGATCGGAATGGCGAGCTGGAGCAAATCCACTAGAACGAGCATCACCCATGAAGGAATCGGGTGGAGGTACGAGCAGAAGAGACAAGGCTTAAGCTTGTAGGCCTTCTTGACGAGTGTGCCTCATATAAGAGTACCCGCTCAAGTCTTCACCACGCACGCCGCGGTGTTGTTGATGAGGAGCTGGATGTAAGGCGCATAAGGTATGGTGGTCCGGGAGATCATGGCATCACGAATCTCATGGAAGATGTAGTCCATGATATCAATAGTGAAGTTCCGTTCCTCATTCTCATCACGAGCACACCGAAAGCTGAGGTACATGAGGTCCACAAGAGTTCCCCGGAGAGCATCATTGTTACCACCACTAGGAGCGATGGTGGCCCGAAAGAACCTAAGCAACTGACCATAGATGGTAAGCAGCCCCTTGGACTCTCCCACTTTTCCAGCGAGATGTATAGAGATCATGCAGCTGATTCTTATCTCGTCCTCCGAGGTCCATGGAGACGACGGCCACCTTCGCAGGAATTCCAAGAATGGCAGCAAAACGGTGCAAGGGGGCACTACAGTAAGTGGAGCCAGACATCCATTCCATAGTACGGTCCTCATCTTTCTTGATGGCCAACGTAGCAAAGAACTGCTTCAACAACTCTGGACTATAGTCACATTGAATCTTCATCAAGTCCTTCAAGCCCAACCTTCCAGCTACCCAAATGACATCCTCAAAGTGATTGTTGACTGCCAGAACGTCCACATCGATAGCTTGCATGGGACGAACTTTCCTCATGGGCTCATATATATCTTTATAGATGAACTCCTGCTCCATGCACCAGTACTTTCTGCCCTCTGTCTCTTCATCCCTTGGGAGGTCTTCATACCAGTTCTTCATACGGATGGCTTGATAAGAGATAATGTCCATAGACTTGTAATTTTCCCTTGAAGCCTTGTTCTTGTGCCTAGATGATGTTGACTTGCGAGGAGCGTTGGACACGAACTCATCACTCGAACGATCAGCTCTTGCGCGTCTCCGAGAGGTACCCCGAGAAGAACGACCTGTGAATAGCAAAGATGGATAGCAAAGAGAAGATAATGCTCATGAGTCATGTATGATACAGTAATGCACTCTAGAAACATACTATAAGCTGGTACAAGTCTAAAACAAGAGAGATTGAATCAAAACTGCAGTGGCGATGAAGCTCCAGGCCAGATAATCCGGTGCCCCAAGGGGGGCGGATAATCCGGCCGGACCGGATAATCCGGTCCTCGCGGGGGCCGGATAATCCGGCCCTGCGATTCTAGCAGAGTTTGCAATCAACAACTTGTCTTGGAACAGATCGGCCTAATAGCATGTAAGAGGACTACACTACAAGCGATTTGGAACAACTAGACACCAAATCCACCAAGAAAATAGCACATATAAAACATAACACCTAGGGTTAGGGATTGTGAATCATACCCGCATCCATTGCGAAAGCCGCTTGGAGGAGAAGGTAGCTAGGAGGGAGGAGCACCCGATCCACCCAAAAACTCCGGGAGGGAGTGGACGGGGCAACTCCGGTGAGGAGGAGAGTCTCCGGCGACCTTGAGAGGAGAGAGAGGAGAGAGAGGCGCGTGGGGGGTGGAATAAACCGTTTCCCCCCCGTGGCCTCGTCCTCAGCCCTTTCAAGATCCGCCCAGGCCGGATAATCCGGCCCTAGTTTAGGGCGGATAATCCGGCCGGGCCGGATTTTCCGGGTCGCCAGGGGGGCGGATTATCCGGTGTTCTGGAGAATTTCAGAACACCGTCAATCCCGCCTATCTTTAGTTGGTTATTTGCGTACCCATATGTGGTGCAATAAACTATCACCTCACATATAAGATGCATATTTACCAATAAGATGTGGCAACCTAGATCATCCGTCCGAGAAACCTCAAACTCCAAGTTTTTTTACCAAACATGACAAATGAGCAAGATGGAAATGGCTTATAGATGAGTGTAGGCTTGGGTTTAGAAGACTCAAACTGTTAATGGTACATGATCACTCAAGTTTGCAAGATATGAGCAAATAGGGTCAAACTAGAGTGATTTCCCATAAGAACAAGGAGTTGTCAAATAAAATGCAATAAGATCCAAATAACTCCAACTCTTCACAAAGAAGAGTGTGGTGGCCTAGGCCACCATATATGAGTGTTGTGGCATGGCACCGCGAAGATATATCTTGGGTCCAAGCCACTACTCATCATTGACGCTCACATATCAACATATGATATAAAGAGAATGATTTCTTAATGTTGGCATTATGGGGGGAGGGATAGCTCAATAATTTAAACCGCACTCCCCCTATTTCCATGCCCACACCTAAACCAAATAAAGTTTTGAGACAAAGGTGTGTTTGCAAGATGGTCAAGCTATACTCCTTGAATCAATGATATTTAGCTCATTCCTCAAATAAGAGAACCTTGCTTCATCAAGAGGCTTCGTGAATATATCGGCAAGTTGATCTTTGGTTGGAACATAGATAAGCTCAATATCACCACGGGCAACATGATCCCTAATGAAATGATTCCGGATCTCAATATGCTTCGTGTAACACCCCACCTTTCGCAGCCTTGTTTAAGTGTCCAGAGTGCAAAAATCAGGGGGAACAAAAACTTTTTTTTTCCTAAATGGTTTAGTAAGATGAATTGCCTTGATCTGCTTGTTGATATGAATTGCTTGATTTGCTTGCCTTCATCTATTGGTTGAGTTAGATGTCTTGAGTTAACTCACCACATAAACCTCCTAGGTAAAAAAAAAAAACCAACCAGCAACTCATTAACTAAAACCCTTCCATTTGTGGAATCATGAATACACCTATCTCGGGATCATCTCTCGTAATTCACTTTAGCTCACCCTATCTTCTATTCAAACTTTTAATATCATCCTCTCCTTAATATATATCCTTCTCTCTTACCCTCGTCACAAACTCTAGGACACCATAAAATTGGCTAAGTCCTAAAACTATCATCAGGTTCCATTTTGAATCCTCTAGATTAAGCTACCCCTTGCCATCTAAGGCAATGTACTTGGTACTAGACCTGCCTTGTCTTGGGAACTTTCCAAACATACCTTTGCCTTGGACCAATTCACTCATGTACCCCTTTATCCCAGATGGTTTTGGAGGCCAAGTCAATAATCCGTTTTTGGCACTGTTAAAAGATCCAAACTTTGGCGGTTGATCTCTAAGCATCCACAAGCTGTTATGGGTGAACTCCAGGCATGGGTCTCATTTATTCAACTCTCTCTACAACTCCAACGTCTTGCATGTTCCATGCTATCCTTGCAACCTATATTTTTCACTTGATCTTATACCCTATCCCATGTTGCACCACTAGATCTCATTTTCAACTTTTACCTCATGTTTTCTTTGATTCAAGTTTCAATCCTCGACACCTTTGGTGTGGAAATGATATCCACACTAGGAGATCATCATATACCCTTGAGATCATATTTACAACTTTATGCTTACCTTCTATTATTAAAATTTTCCAAAACACTATTTATTTTCTTCTCTTGTTTTAAACACAAAACTACTTCTAGTTTTCTTAAACCCTTTCAAATTATTCATTCAAATAAAACTAGGGAATGAGATTGATATGTTTATCATCTCATTTCCACAAAAGAATGATTTTGATATCATTATTTATTTTATTTTATTTTCTTTCTTTTTAACAAAATGCATGTTTATGGTAATTATACCATTTCTTGATTTTCCCTTTGTTTTTTTTCAAAATTAAGAAAAATCTATCTTGGTTAGTTAAGTATGTACATCTTTTTGAGATCTTATGTACTGCCTAGCTTCTCTCAACTATTTAAAAATCCTTTTCAAAATAAATTTCTTTCAAATAAGCCATAGGCTTAGATATTGATCCAAATAAATTTCTTCTTGAATTCAAATTTAAATGGCGACCTATGCACACCAAGTGTTCTTCTCTGATCCATTTTAACAACACCACCTCCTCTCTTTGACCCATCATCTCATGCATTATTGAAATAATGCCACTTTGTGTTTCCAACCTAGTAAATGACCTACACCTACATCTCTCTCTCATTCCATCTCCACTTCACCAAAACACCACTTTTCCACACCCACCTAACCCTCATGCCTTGCTCGATTAGGAATTTTGCTTTCTCATCTTGGCATGAAAAAGGGAGGTGGCCGGCCATCACATGCACCATCTCTCCCTATCTCCTTCTCACTTGTTCTTCTTTGAAACCGACACCAAACCTCTCCATTCTCTCGCATGCACCCATCTCTCTCTCTCTGGTCGACATGTACTGTAGCACTGCCTCTCCTTGGCAGCTTGTGCTTGGAAGGGAGAGAGAGAGGCCGGGTGCCAAGATTTGGCAAATCTTGTAAGATCTTTGCTGCAGCCCTCTCCTCCCTCTACACTCTATACCGGCACAAAACCACCCCCTCCTGCACACCCCTGCAACCCTACTCTGCCGCCCGAGCCACCCTAGCCCCTCTATTCTCTGTCTCTCTCTCTCTTACAGCAATGCACGCCCATGGTGCCCCAAAACTTGAACCGACCACCTCAGCCCAAGCCAGCACGCCACCAGCCTCTCCTCGCTGACCCCGGTCGAACCCTAGCCCGAGCCCGTCCTTGTCCTCTTCCTCCTGGTTGGTATCGACCGTGCTGCGGACGCGGACGCGCATCGAGCACCTGGCGGGCGTACGTTCGGCATCCTCCCTCTCCACCGACCGGTCCTCTCTTGACCTGTCCCCTCGCCACCGATACCGCCTCACTCGCGTCAAAAGCCTGGCGCAGCCCGTCGTTCTATCCTTGTCGTATGCATCCGTCCCTTGCGCCGCGCCCTGCCGCCAGTCGACGAGCGCCACGGCAGGCAGAACCTGTCCCCCTCCTCTCCTTTTTAAGTTATCCCCGTACTTCTCCCTACTCGACTCCTCTCTCTACCACCAGAGCACCTCCAGGGCGTACCCCATCTTCGCCCTCGAGCAAGGAAAAGGACGAGCCGTGCCGTCGTGCTGCTTGACGTCGCGCCCGACGCACGTCGCTGTCGCCGCCCTCCATCTCCCTCCCTCTGCTCTCCTTTTCCCGACCTGCTCCTCTCCCTGAATGCCTCACCCTGCCCTCTGTTCTTTCCAGGAAGCGCCAAGGGAGCCTCGCCGTCGAGCTCGACCGTGGCGGCCGGGATTCCATTGCGGAACCACCACGACCCTGGCGTCGTTTTGGAGGCATGCATGCCGTCTCTGTCAAGTGAGACGGGCAGCCGCCCGGTTCCTCAGCGTCCCTGTGACCCCTCCATCACCTGTTGGGACCGAGCAGGTCGTCTCCGACGCCGCGTTCGGCTCGACCCCCGTCGACGCTGTCCCTCCATGCGAGCGTCACCACAGGAGCCGCCCGGCTCCTCCGCACCTCCACCTCGCCCCTGCATCTCCCTCGGTGAGCCTCCCATGCCCTGCTCCCTCGGCCACACGCGGCGGCGCCGCCAGCTCCTGGTCGACGCGGACGAGCGCGTCGAGCGCTGTCGCCGCGTGCATGCATGGCTCCCTCATGCATGGCCAGCAGGCCAGCGGGCCCCGCCCCGGGGCATTTGATTGCCGCCCATCTCCCGCGTATCCACGGTGGCCACTGGGCCGACCCGCAGCCAAGTCCGGCGGATCTGGGCTGCGCAAGACATTCCCGGCCCGTATCTTTATCCTTTTAAACCTGTAAAACCTGCCAGTAAATACTACCCTAGCTTTTAAATCCTAGAAAATTCCTCAGGCTTTCAAAATTGGTGATTCAAATTCCTGGCTGCTCCTATATGAAATCCTGACCAAATAAACTTGCATGCACATGGTTTAGTATTACAGACGTGTGCCAACAAATTAAACCCTAAAAAGTTGCAGATTAGGAATTTTAATTCGTGTGATGTTTGTACTGGCCCTTTTCGAATGAGGTCAATTCGGTAGTGCTGTGCATGTTGTTACCTATCTTTTGGCACTGGTCCCTTTTGCAAAAGTCTCCTAGATTTTGCTTGCTAAATAAATTAAAAACTGACCAGAGAGCTCTTCTCTGATTTTTAATTCAAAAACCACACATGCTCTTGAAGCAAATCCAAAGGCTACCAGTAGATATAATGATAGGGTATTTCTGTACCAAAGTACATAATTGTTAGAGTTATATTTAAGGCCTGGTGAATTTATATCTGAAACAGGGAACCTTATCAGTATTTCATTTTTTTTAAATTCTTTTACAAATCAGAAAAATACAAATCCAGTGGGGTTAGTTCACATCAGACATTATCTATCCATAGGTATGCTTGGATTTTGTTAGTGATGCTCTTATACTGGTGTGAAAAGCTATTGAGTGCTCCGGTCTATGTCTTAATTAATTTGTCTAAGCCATTTAAGATTTAATTTGCATGTGATTCTTGTGCATGTGTGTTATACATGTCATTAGCTTTCAGTAGGTATGCTGCATGCATTTTTGTGACTTCCGGAAAGATTTAGGATATTTAAATGGTTCATAAGTCAATTCTGAAATTGCAAAAATCATATCTTTTGTTTTAAAAATCATAAATGGGTTAAACCACTTTCGGTAGTTTGCATTTGTGAACCTCTACATACTGTGATTTCATCAACATTTTGTGTGCATTATTCTGGAGTGGCTTATTAAATCGATGCTAGTGCTTATTTCACCCATAGGAAAATTTGGGTTCTTTTTGTTTAAAATGATTTGTGATAAACTTTGGCACTAGACCCTACTGGTGGTTTTCGAAAGTCATTAGCCCCCCCTTGCTTGTGTAGATTATGATTTGTGTGAGGTAGAGCATTTTTAGCAAAATAACCAATTGTCCCTAGGTGCTAATTATTGATATGTTCGAGTGTCTCGATTTAGTGATTTGTCGTTGTGTGTTGATTGTTCTCCCTTTTCTTTTGCGACGTTAGAATGCGAACGCTATCGGAGAAGGAGAGGATCTTGGTGAGGATTTCGAAGAAGAAGAAAGAGCTGATGACTCATGAAGATGAAGTCCAGGGACATTTAGCCAACAAAGGCAAGCCACCTCTTGATGCATCTCTGATCCTATATATATCTTACTCTTGCATTATTGCAGGTTTTATAAAGTGCATGTCTTTTTATTTTCATTTCGGTGGTTAGTGCCACCCGGAGTTTTATTAATCCACCCTTAGGGTGCAGCCCTCGTTGGTACCTACTGAACACATCTCTATTAGTGATATGGTGCTTATCACCTTGTCATCCTTGTCGCCATTTTTCGAAGAAGAATTGGACTATAGGTTGGGAGCCCTGGAAAAATGGTTACGAAAATGTTTTCCTGAAAAGAAGTTTTTCGAAAACCTAGGAATGGGGTAGCCCTGCCCAAGTGTGAGTCTATCCAATGAAAAATGTTTATGAAAAGGAGATTTGCTGGAGGCAAGTGGAGAAAAGAAAATGTTTTCGAAAACTTTAGCGCCTAAGTACTCACCCGGACTGAAAAACGAGTGCAACCACATTACCCCAAAGTGGGCACGGGCGTAGCGTAGTAGTTTGTCTCGCCATAGTTTGGGTCCTGCAAATGTAAGGGGTAGTCCAAGCATGGACACCTATCGACCGTGGCCTTCCCGACGAACTGGGACGCCTTTCCATTGCGTATCGATGGCAGGGGTACAACCTATGAGCTCCCATTGAATAATGCCCCGCAGTTGGTCGCGGCATTCCGGAGGGTCGAGCTGGTCGGGGAATTTGCTACTCCTGGGTAAACGACCCCTCGGACTCTGGTGTTGGGAGGTACAACTCTAGGCGGCATGTCTTAGGCTATGGCGAGCAAGCGAAAAACTGCGATCGGTTATCCGAACCTCGCGTTTTGACGCTTGGTGAACCAGGGATGATCCCGGCGGATTTATCGGATCTTGTGGGAAAAGTGTACGACCTCTGCAGAGTGAAAACTATTCGAATAGCCGTGTCCGCGGTTATGGACGGTTGGAAAGGCTGCTGCTTAGCACTAAAGAGTTTTGGTTTACAAAAGTGTTTTTCTCAAATATTGTTTTGGGAAAGTGATGCCAGTGGGACTGGTGGAAAATGTACCTGGGAGGTACGGTGAAAAGTTGGAAAGGAAATGGCCATATGAGATGGCTGAAATTAAGTTGGGTCACCCTTACCTATTAGTCTGCAAATAAAATGGTTTACCAAAAAGTTTTCAACAAAGATATGGAAATGTCATTCTCTCGAGAGGAACCACCTCTCGCTCCTTGTAACCCTAGAATAGTGCCTGTTCCTTGCTACTGCCAAATTGCATGTCCTTTACTTCTCTCTAAGGTGGTTTGCGAGTACAATTCATAATGTACTCATGGCTTTGTCCCTGGCTATTTACTTGGCCAGACTTGGTGGAATCCGACAGATGAAGAAGGAGTATACGACGTCTATGCGAGCTAGGAACGTCTTCCCAGTCAGTTGCCTGTAGGGTTATGGCATGACTTGGGCCATGTGAACGCTTTCGTCTGAAGTTTCTGCTGCGTGATTGTTGATCTCCTGCCATTGCGGCTCTTATGTAAGTATTGGTCATGTGACCTGTTGTAATCCTTTTATTCGGTACTGTAATGGATGATGTATTTGGTACCAGTTCGGTTATGCCTTCACGACACACTGATCATGGGATCGTGAATGTGTATGTATAACGGGTGTTTTGGACAGCTAGTCCGGGCCCCCACAGAGCTGGTATCAGAGCCATCCTGACTGTAGGGGACCCTAGTTAGCATGGACGTTAGTTAGGAAACTAGTACTTCGGGAAAAACTATTTACGAAACAATTTTTTTCTTTAGTAAACGGAAGCGTAGCTTCTAATTTTCTTATCCCTTCAAAATTTCAAATTCTTACCTCACTCTCTGATTGCCAAAGACTTTGGAAACCTTTTACTCTACTACCTCATCCTCTTCCAAACCTAGATATTGGATGATGTCCTGAACTCAGACTCAGAGACTCGAAGTCGAAGATGGATCAACCCTTCGGAAAGTATCAAGAATCTCCTCCTGCAGCTATTGAAGATAGACGTCAACTTAGCAGTACGCGTATAGTGATAATAAGAGCATGTCTTCCGTTGTCACCAAAGTCTGTCAAGGAGTTGACCTTGCTCCTCTTTGGACTTGCACTTTTGCAGTCGTCAAGGATCAAGTCCTCAGTTCTTGACTAGTAATTTTTAGGCCCGTCACGAGAAGCTGTCATCCCTGGAGCTCTTCAGCAATTACCCATTGAGACCGGAAGATCCTATGCAGCTTTCACCCCCGACTCAACATCGATGGCTCAACAGCCGGTCTACTTGACCACCAACTGCTACAAGAATCAATGTTGAAGTTAATATCATCAAAATGAAGATGTCTGCATCTCTGACCAACCCAAGCCTACACACTACTACAAAATCGCTTACCGCCGGCGCACCAAAAACCCCTACCGCCGGCGTTTTCGTATTCGCCAGCGATCACCTCGCCGGTGGTAAGGGGTTATCCCCGGCGCTTTCGTGTTCGCCGGCGGTAACTCCAACTTATCGCTGGCACCTTCTCCAATTCTCCAGCGGTATTTGTTACCGCCGGCACCTAGCCTATTCGCCGGGGGTAACTTTGTGTATCGTTGGCGCTTACGTTCTTGCCAGGGGTAAAAGTAAAAAATCGCCAGGGGTAATAATAACATGAACCAAAAAAAATCTCGAATTACACTGTATATACACCATAATACACAGTATATACACAAAATATACAGAGAAATACCAGAATAAGATATACATCAGTAACACAGCAGGTATAGAAAGTCCCAAATGTTCATAACATGCATGCATCAATAACACAAGTTTAGATACTAGATAGTTGACCATATGGTTCAAACTCGAAGTAGCACATGTTACGAGAAATACATATAAGTCCAAGTGTCGATGACCTAGCTAAACAACAATGACATAATAAACTAGAGAGACGGTGGCGGCAAGCATCATCACGATGAAAGGGGTCCTCCACATCTCCCTCCTCTCGTCCCGCTCGAAAGTTGGCGTATCGAGTTTCCGCCTCCTCCAAAGTGGTGTACCCCTTGTAGCCGTTGCCGCTAAAACGGTGGACTCTGCCTCCTACGAGTCTTCCCGCTCCTCGTAGACTCCAGGAACCCTGCCGTGGTAGACGACATAGTACGTCATCTATGCAAACACGAGAAAAAATAAATGAAAGTTGTTAGTACATTAGTAGAGAGAGATATAACATAGAGTAGTGCAAAGAAAAAGCATGGAAATTACTTAAGTAATTTTATGACTAACATTTGCAAAGGACAAAAGTGTTTGAGTCAAGTCGGCTTCGGCTTCGGCGGGAAGGGACGGATGCCCTCGAGCGTCTTGAATGTTCTGTCGTCACATCCATCTTCTAATCGGCCTTCTATCTCGGCCTTAGAAAGTTCGGGACCATAGTGGAACAAGCCACCATTACCGCGGACATCCCTCCACAGGTATTGTGCAAATGGTCCGCCGGATGGCACGGAACTCGGCTCTCACGTTTTCATCGGTGGTGTCCGCCATGTTCACGGACATCCGCTGAAGACTGGATGGCAACAAGAGATCGTTCTGAGACCTTACAATCAACCTCATCTGTAGGATGGCAAACCAGGCCTCCATCCCATTGTCATGCGCCGATTGCTTGAGGCAGGGGAACTTGGTTATGTGGTTGCACACATAGCAACCTTTCACTTTCTTCTCATGCCTGATTTTGTCGATGCCAACCTCGGCTATGAAGCCGCGAGGGCTTTATCAAGTGTAGACTTAAGGTCGGTGAAGTCCTTGTCCGGATCAAGCCCGGAGTCGAGGTAACTGACATCTGAATGATACGGGTAAAAGAGGAGGAGGGTGCATGACTTGAATCTGCGCAAAATGGAAATAAACCATCATACTCGATCAACTATGAAGGAAATTCATGAAAGAATGTAATAGAGGGTACTCTAGTAACCAAATACTTACTCGCGGAAATATGGTATGACAAAGCATTTCTTATCCTTGTTTAACACCAAGAAATCCTTGATGTACTTCGCTAGAAACGCTTGTTCGTTCCGGACGACAGCTGGAGTCATGTAGAAGGGGTCCATGATAGCGATGTGCGCTGTGTTCTCCATGGCGATATCGTGCGCCATGCTGAGCGATAGGAGGCGGACCAAGTTTCGGTCGAGCCGTTGCATGTTCAAGAGCCTGAAGATGTCTTCATATCGAATGAACATCAAGTCCGCAGGGTATGTGGTGACAAAGCCAAAGCCAGTGGGCACCTTCGCCGTCAAAACCGGGTACGAGGGATTTCTATCTCGAAGAAGTAGGTCCTCCTTCATTAGAACAGTATCATGCAAGCTCCTCATATCCGGCGTCACCTGCTGGACAATGTGTGCCGGCAGCATAGGCTGGCCTATGTGATGCATCTTCCTCCACGGGGTCGGCAACTTGTCATTAACCACTTTCTTGCTTGCGGCAACATCTCCGGACTACTTCCGCTTCCCGGCCTTCTTCTTACTCGCAGCCGGGAGTGGCGTTTTGTTTCATACCCTCCGTGGTCGCACCAAGGAGTGTCCTCGGGGTAAGCCCAACTCGGGGTGGAGCGGTGAAGGCGGTAGTGTCTTCCTGCTCGGGAGTTTCTTGTGAAAGGAACAACTTCTTCTTTAGCGTACGATCGACGGGTGGCTTGTAAGGAGAAACCCCGTCGCCCTCCATCTCGGCGATGAACGTATCGATTGGAGCTTGATCGATGTCCAACGCGTTTCCGTGCTGACTCTCGGGCTGACTGTCGGGCTGGCTATCGGGCCCAAAAGGACCACCAGCCGGTGGAGGACTCGGGGCAGCCGTCGCATCCTGAGGAGTGACCATGCCATAGCTTGCCTCCGAACCCGAGGCGGCGGTGTTCAGCCGAATTAGGGCTTTCGGCCATAGAAGGATGTGATTCTTGAGGTCCCCGAGAGTGAGCGGGGTTTCCGTTTCCGGGGGTTGATAAGGAGGATGGAGGTCTTGGCATCCCGGTAACGACCGGTTCACGCGAACCCGGCTCAAGCTATCATCCATCCCGACGCGAGTGGAAAATCCGGCTGTGTTGGCAGGATGACACTGCCGCTCGCTACAGCCTTCAACTTGTTGTCCACATTCAGTAGCAAGGTGCAAGGAGTCGCGTTCGCCTGTGAAAACATGTGTAGGTCAGAGAGGGGCGACGACAAAGTAACTAATTTGTAGAGCTTGAGAGACTAAATTAATTACCGTGAGGGCGTCGAGCTCGGCTCGCGTTGAAGGACCGAGGCCAGGCGTGCAGGTGACTGAGGGGCTAGTACTGGGCCCCCCCCAGGTCCGGCGAATCCTCTCTAGCGCCGACATTGCCGGCGGGTGGAGTCACCAAGTTGGGTGTGCATTGAGCGTGTCTAGTTGGAGGCCGGTTGTCCGAGTTGCTGGCGCCTAGGCTGATAACCGGCATCGGTCCCTTACCGCCGGCGTCGAAGTAATTCTTCATCGACAGCACAAGATCAGGGATGATTTCATTGACCCTGTTGGCCAGCGCGTCATCGACCCTGGTAGCAACCTCGGCACTGACGCGTTGCTCGAACCTCGGCACCGACTCGTTGCTGAACCTCGGCAGCGACGCGTTGCTCCATGGTTGCTTCCAAGTCGGCCACCTTTTTCGGAAGAGCCTCGTGCTCCCGGTCCTTCGCGCTGCCGCGACTCCCTAGTGCTTGAGGGCACGTCCAAGCCATAGTCGGCAAGCTTGCGACCTCCTCCGGCGCCGGGGACACGGTGGGGCTTGTCCAAAGCGGCCGCGCCTTCACGGTGTTCGGACCCACGATAAAGGCGTGTCCCACGGGACTTTGCCGGTCGACGTCCGGGACGAGGAGCCATCGATTCGACGGCTGCTTGTTCCGCCAACCGCCGAAGTAACATGAACAATTTTAGAATGTAATGGACTTGGTGAGCAGTATCAAATTAATAAGCTGGTAAATTGCTTACCACTGCTTTCTCTAGTGCCATCACCTTCGCGTCGGCGACCAACTCAACTCCCACCACCACATCAGGTTTCGTGACACGTTTCCCAGCCAATTCTCTATGGTATCGGGACCTGAGGTATGCCCTGAAGAGTGGGTCTTTGTACTTGGCAAAAGGGGGCTCGAGGCCAGCATTTATGTAGGCCTGGTCCTCCTTGTCCCATACCGGCTGCTTGCCTTCGAAGCCACGGCAACCGAGATTGTGGTGACCGATGTTCTTATCCGCCAGCTCCTTCCCCAGTGTCGATTGACTTTTGGTGTACTCGAGCTCCTCGTTTTCCAAGAATTTATTATACTTGCTCCGGCATCATCCGCGGGAAGTGGCGCTGGATCTCTTCCCAAGTCTCATTGTTACCAAGCATCCCCCTCGGCATGGTTTTATAACCGCTGAGGTTCTTGGAGAACTTAGAGAGGGCTCGTCCGTTCACGATGTTATCCTTGGTATCCTCGTTCCTGTATTCCACAGGGAACTCATACCGTGCGTGCAGCCGCGCAAGGAGTTGGGCCTGCGGATGTTGCTTCTTCTTGGTTCGGAGTTTCGTCTCGTTGACGTCGACGACGTCCCGAAGGATTGCTCCCGGTTGGAGGCCGTACCCCTTCGCCACGTGCTTGGGCTCGGTAGTAATCCCGGTCTTGGCGTCCACCGCGGTGATTATGTCGCGAGTGGTGCCGACCCCGTTTGGGCGCCGCCGCTTCCGTTTCCTCTTGGCCTCGGTAGTAGTATCCGAGCTACCCCCGGCAACGCCACTGTCGGTGGTCTCGTCGGCGGCGGCCCTCTCATCCTCACCATCGTTGTCCATCTCATCATCCCCCTCCTCCGAGGACTCGTCATCGCTGCCCCTTGGAAGGTCCTCCAGCTGATCCGAGACCATGAGCCTGTAGTGCTCATCCAACTTCCGCTGAGAAGACCCGTCAACGTCTTCGTTGGGGTCTGCAGAAGACGACATCGCTAGCTATGTGCTTCTGCCATGTATTTGGAACCAGTATTAATCAAAGAAAGAACCATAGAGATGGACAGTACATCATCATGGACAGTACAGAGACAATGTTAATGCTATGTGATAGCCATACTAAATTCCTTAGTGCACTGCCAATCTAGAAGCAAGACAATGCCATGTCAATTACAAATACTGGGCAAGCAATAAAATAAAAGCTTAGACAATTTACAGTACTATCCTGGTTCATCAAATACTGTGCAAGCAGTAAAATATAAGAATTAACAATTTGTGGTTAACTTTTCTTTAGATTGCCAGTGTCACTGTGTGGGCCATGCCATGTGAGCCATGCCAGCTAAAAATTGCCAAGTATATTCTGTTAACACTACTAAAAATGGTGTAAATCCACGGCGAAAATTCGGCATGACCTTTGCTAAAAATGGTCATGCCGGAGTGCGTAAATTCGCCGGAACGGAAGTTAATCGACATTCCGGCGAAACATTGGCACTCAATGTACCTGCATACACATTTCACCCAACTTTTCCTTCCAGACACATCAATATAGCAATATGCTTAGGTCTAGCACCACCACATCAGGTCCAGCATATGCTCAGGTCTAGCCATTTCACATTTCACATCTATGCCATTTCACATTCACCCTCGATCATTCTAATTACCTTGAGCTTCTGGAGGAGTGAGCGGTGAAGACGAGGTCGGAGAGGCAGAGGCAGCTTGTTCCTGTGGCGGTTCCTGCGGTGGTTGGCACCTGGTCGGCGGGCTGGAGAGGCAGGCGTGAGCTGCTGCAACGGGAGGAGCTGCACATAGCAAAGAAGGTTATTCATCAGTCCATAATTGCAAAACAAATACTGCAGTCTACTCTCTTAGCAAATATAAGACAGACAGGCTCTACTGTCAACAGAATCAACTCATTTCAGACAGACATGCATTTCAGACAAACTACAACAGAATCACAGGCATTACAGGCATCTGATAAGCAACATCACAGGCATCACAGGTATACTCACAAAAATTAAACTAGTGGCCCTGATAAGCAGCAACATCACATGCATTTTAAACAACAAAAACAGAATGAGAGAGGGATAATTGGATTCTACAGTTTTGGATAATTGGATTGGACAGCCAAATCGAAGTGAGCATGCAGAGAGTGGCCACTTGAGCTAAAATAGAATTGCCATGGGAGGGCAATGGAATGCATGCCCTACCACTTTTCAACAGTACTTGCTCTACTCTGTCCATTTCTTTGTTCCAGCTATCAACAGATCAAATGGCCAAAGGCTCAAAACGGCGGCAAAGCAACTGTGAAAAGAAATCCCATCTCCACCTCTGTCCATCCTGTATGTCCCTTTTAGCATATCAAAATACAGTATGGAGTTGGGCACTGCAAATAACTAAGCAATTCTACCTAAAGTAGCTTGCAGCAATGCTCACAGTATCATCCAAGCATACACGAAACAAGTATGACTGGCCCTGCATAATTCAGTGTTAACACTGAAGAAATATGCATACCGAAAGTGCCAACATGCTCGCAACATTCAGATATGATACATGACGAGCGCAAATTTAACGTGACCTAACTAGGATTGCACATTCGGAGTTCAATGACAGACAAGCATCCCAGGTGAGAATAGTAGGTGCATGATCGCCTCAAGCATTGCACCCAAAATAGAACAAACGCGAATTAATGATCTCCGGATACGTTGGGAGGAGATGTTAATATTTTTGGCCAACAAGACAACAGAGCGGACTGACTCGAAGGAACCTACACATGATGTTCTTCCACTAGATTGACGGCACCCAAAATGACACATCACAACACATAATCATGATTTGTCACTAGAAACTAAGGAACCAAGCGTGTACCTTGGAGATGATCTTGGATTCTTCCACTTGTAGCTGCAGCAGATGAAACTTCGTTCTTGGAACGTGTCGCAGAGCTCCTTGGAGGGAAGAGGATGTCGGAGCCTCGGGTATGGAGGCGGCACCCAGGAGAGAGGGAGGTCGGTGAGTTGAGAGCTTTCGGTGGGAGCTGCTGCGACGGAGGGCGACGAGGCGAGGTGAGGAACGGCGGCGGATTGAGGCAATGGAGAGAGGGAGGCAGGGGAGGGGCGCACCTGCGGTGGAGGGCGACAGGGGAGAGGCGGATCGACGGCGGCAGGGGAGAGGCGGATCGACGGCGGCGCAGGGGAGAGGCGGATCGACGGCGGCGCAGGGGAGAGGCGGATCGACGACGGTGGCGCAGGGGGAATTTTGCTCGTGCGTGTGTGGGGAACGACGACAGCCACACACGACTAAGTCGTGGAACGCCTACCCCCGGCGTTTTTGCGTAAACGCCGGCGGTAACTTTCCTGTCACTAACAGGTGGGACCAACTGCGGTTTCCACCGGCGGAAACATCCATTTCGCCGGGGGTATGTTTTAGACAGCTTAAGTTCTGTAAACCATGCACATTAGTAAAAACACATTCGTTAGCCCAGTGGTGCCACTCCTGTGCACATAGCACCCAAGGTTCGAATCCCCGTGGGTGCATAAAAAGCCACCTTTTTTGTTGTTTCTAGTTTATTTTTGGATAAATTGTAAAGTCCTTTTGGCGATAAAAATTAAATGAAGGATAAAATGCGAGACATAAATTTAGGGTTTTAATTCTTGAATGACTTCAAAGTCCCTTCGGCGACATCCAATAAAAAACCAATACATAAATTTAGGATACACTTGAGAAGGACAAATGGTCTTGAGACGGACAAATGGTTGTTCGAGAGATAATTATTATAAATACACAAATGACTTCAAAGTCCCTTCCGCTTGGTCCTTCTGACCCCACCGGTATCGTCGCGACTCCTTGTGTACGGAGGAACACTTGACCTAGGTAGCGTCGTCCTTCTTCTTCTTAGTGTGTAGGTTCTATCGTCTTCATCGGGTTCTTCCATCATTGGGTCTCCGACGAGGCCGTCGAAGTCTTGCTCGTCGGCCACTCCATCCATTCCGACGAGGGCCCTTTTTCCTCTCCTTACGACAACACGGCTGGGCCTTGACGGGTCAGTTATGAAGAAGCATTGCTCGACGTGCTTAGCCAATACCCAAGGCTCATTTTGCGCGGTGGGGTTCTTGGTCTTGGATTTGGGGGGCAGTCGCATGGTGGTGACATACGCATCTTCTTTTGTGACGTCCATAGCCCATCTGACACGAAACATCGGTAGCTTCTCCCCGACGTAGTCGAGCTCCCAGATTTCCTCGATCCTTCCGTAGTACCTTTTCTTCTCTTCACCCGTGTACGATTCCATCGTCACACCCGAGTTCCGGTAGTCGCTTTTTTTGTCTCTCTCCTCTCGTGGAGAATGTGTAACCGTTGATGTCGTACTTCTGATAAGTCATGAGGTTGGGGGCGGGCCCATAAGACAAGGCCAATATCATTTTGTCTACGTCGCTTTCCATTGGTGGGGGATTGGCATCAATCTGGTCTTTGAACCAGCTCGCGAAAGAGGAGTTGTGCGCTCTAAATACCTCTTCTTCCGTCATCGGCTTGTCAGCCACTGCTCTTGATCATGTTTATGTGCTGATCCACCCAAGGCTCTACCTCGTTCATGTGCTGTAGTGCTACTAAGTGGGCCTTGTTAAAGTCTGTTCTCCTATCATCTTGATCGGCGTCGAGTTCCCTCCTGCCAGCGTTGTGGCCTACTCCCTCGAATCTGCCGAGGTGCTTGTTGGCGGGCAATCCAACCGGACGTGGGTCGTCCTCGTTTAAATAATTCTTGCAGAAAGAGATGCACTCCTCGGTGAGAAAGCCCCGGACGATGCTTCCATCCGGATGTGCCCTGTTACGAACATATCCTTTGATGAAGCCGTTCATTCTTTCTAACGCCATCATGTTGTGAAGGAACGCGGGCCCAAGATCCTCGATATCGTCCACTATATGCACCAGCAGATGGACCATGATGTCAAAGAATGCGGGCGGGAAGTACATCTCCATCTCGCATAGGATGGTGACGATCTCTTCCTGCGCAGCCTCCCGAGTTTCTTGACGGTTATCGACTTTCGAGTGATGACGTCGAAGACGTTACACAGAGTCGATCGGCGTCGCACGAACGTGCGGTTCCATTATCCCTCGGATAGCAACCGGAAGTATCTGCGTCATCATGACATGGACAGTCATGAGACTTCATCCCGCTGAAGATTTTTTTCGTCGGGTCCAGCCATCTGCGTATCAGCCCCGCGTAGCCTAGGGGAAATTTGACTTCTAGCAGGCACTTGAAGAATTGTTCGAGCTCATCGGGATTTAGAGTGAAGCAGGAGGGGCGAGGAGTTTCGCGCTGCTTGGCCACCCTTTTGCGTTTGCGACCATCCGTCTCCTCCTCTTCGGTTTCTGGTCAACCTGCGCAAAATGAAGCTCTTTTCGATATCAAGGGCCATCGGGTCGTGTCTTGCTTTCGACCCGTCTTTGGTCCTCTCCGGCATGTTGAGCACGGTGCCAAGCAAGCTCTCGCACATGTTCTTCGTGATATGCATGACATCAAGGCTATGAGGCGTACCGAGGATCTTCCAGTACGGCAAGTCCCAAAACACGGACCTCCTTTTCCATACCCCCAAGAGCGGCCCGCCGGGTTCCTTTTTCTTTCTCTTGTCTCCTTTCTTCCGCTTCTGGATCTTTATCTTACCCGCCGGAGGGCAGTCTTTCCAGTTTTTCAACAGAGTATCTATCTCTTCGCTGCTTCGCCTAGGTGGAGGTCCCTCGACCTCATCCTTCCCATTGAACAGGTCTCCACGCTTCCTCCATGGGTCATTCTTGGGAAGCCACATTCGATGCCTCATGTAGACGGTTTTTGAAGACCCGGGATCCTTACCCAGCTGTAAAAATGGCGTCTTTTCCATGCACCTCACACATGCCTTGTGTCCGTGGCACACTCGGCACGCGATATATCCGTATCCAAGATAGTCCTGCACCGTCGTCAACGGTGCGGCTTTCATACGGAAAGTTTCTTGTCCGTAGGCGTCCCAAGTTTCTGTCCCTTCCTCCCACGGAGTGACTAGCTCCTCCTTCAATAGCTCCGGATACGGGTTGATATCGCTCCCCGGCTGCGTCGGCCCTTGGATTAGCATACTCATGTGTATGTACTTCTTCTTCAGGCATAGCCATGGAGGGAGGTTGTACATCCATACAAACACGGGCCAGGTGCTGTGCTTGCTGCTTTGGTTCCCAAACGGATTGAGTCCGTCGGTGCTCGCACCCAACCCGATGTTCCTTGGTTCTTTCCCGAATTCTTCGTAATACTCATCGTCTAATGTTTTCCACTGGCTTGCATCCGAAGGGTGTGTTAGCACCGGGTTTTCAACCCGTTCTACATCACGCATCACCGCCTCCTTTCTTTCCGCGTGCCGGCGCATGAGCTTTGCTTCCTTGGGGTCCACGAAGTACCGCTGCGGACGGGGCGTGAGCGGGAAGTACCACACAACTTTTCGAGGAGATTTTTTTGTCCCTCTCTTGTATCGAGATTCGCCACACTTGTGGGCATGTATCGAGATTGGCATGCTCGTTCCGATATATTACGCGATCACCGATGCATGCGTGGTATTTCGGTGCGGTAAATCGAGAGGGCACACGATTTTCTTGGCCTCCTGTAGGCTGCCGGCACACGTGTTATCTTTAGGAAAGTGGATCTTCAAGTATCCGAAGAGTTCGTCCACGCTTGTGTCCGTCCATTTGTGCTTTGCCTTCATCTCCATAATATCGAGAGCGTATCTCAGACGGCTCTCCTCCGTCCCACGAGCTGCATCGTACAACGGAGTTCTCGAGTCTACCTCGAGTTGATCTAGCTTAGCCTTCCGTCTACCAGCGATTTTGGGGTCGGTCGATGTGTTGCTGAGAAGAAGTTCTTGAACATGACGGTCTCGCACGGCCGCGGTTAGCGGGGTATTTCTACTCATGTCCTCGTCGGCCGCATGCTCTTCCCGGCCTTCTTGATCACCATCAACGTGTGCGCCATCCTCTTCAACCTCGTCTCCATTGTCGTGTGGGGCATCCTCTCCATCACCTTCGTTATCATCATCTCCACCATCATCATCTCCATCACCATCGATATCATCATCTCCATCATCACTCATCCACTGAGTATGCCCCTCCATGAAACTATACCTGAGCAGGTGTTGATTCACTATGCCTGAGAAGGGGTCAAACAACGATCCTAGCTTGCATCTTCGACAAGGACACATTATATCCTTTCGCTTTTTCGATACATGTCGGCCGTCGCGCGTTCCACGTATCTATCCACGACGCTTTCCCTCATCGCGATGACCATCGCCGCCTACAAGACAAGATAATTGATTACACCGCCGTCTCGGTTTTCACGGAAAAAATTCGGCATGACCTTTGCTAAATATTGTCATGCTGGAGTTCCAAAATTCGCCGGAACGGAAGTTAATCAACATTCCGGCAAAACATTGGCAACTCAATGTTCCTGCACGCGTAAACAAATGCAAAACAATGCATTTACATATATGGAACCACTCCTTTTGCCACCACTAGTACTAGTGATATAACCGCGAATTTTCGCCAACACATGAACATTCCACTCATTTAGTTTATGTACCTACTAGTTGACGCGATGTCCAAAAGCACCCGAGAGACGCCACACGTCGACTTTAATGCTTGAGAGATCTAGAGATCTAAGAAATGGAGAGATCTAGCTAGATCTAGTGGAAAAGGTGGTGGGAGGAGATAGATCTAGATCTATATTATGCAAATCATGCTAGAGGGGCTAGGTAGTGCATGATTTGCTCAAATACATCATATTTTATTGGTTGAAATAGCTAAAATGGGTGGGGGAATGAGCTAACTAGTGCTTGGGTTGATTTGCCATCACATATGAGTGTGTGTGGGTGGTGGTAGGTGGCTGGTCGTCCTAAATGGACATGCCCGGAGTTACCGCCGGCGCCTACAATGAAGAATGCCAGCGGTAGGGCCGATTACCGCCGGCATCTGCTGGCCGAAACCGCCGGCGGTAACGTAAGGCCAGGTGGCCCACCCTGGCTCGGCGACACCCCCGGCGTCTACGTCCCCGTTTCGCCGGCGGTAGAGCCCACTATCGCTGGCGCTTCGGCCCGAAAACGCCGGCGATAACGCCAGGCCCACCTGGGACCCCGCGGCCCATTGTACCCCCGGCGCCCCTGTTTCTGTTTCGCCGGCGGTAATCGGCCTACCCCCGGCGCCGTCCTTCCTATTCGCCGGCGGTACTGTTAGCCCCCCCTGGAAGGTATTACCGCCGGCATCTTCAGCTCGTATTTGCCGGCGGTAAGGAGTGCGGCTATAAGCCTTTCCCTAGTAGTGACAGGATGGATAGGACAAACTCAATTGCTTCGATTGAGTTACCCCTGCGTACTAGGTATCCTTAGGTACTTGAAATACCTCGTGCGGTTTCATGATTGCTTGTGGTGTTGTGAATTTGCTGCTTGAGCGCTTGTGATTGCTTGTTGTGTGTATGCTTGCTTTAGCCTTTCAGCTTGAAAAACTCTTTTTGTGTGATAACCCACCCTAGGAAACCCTCCTTAAGATGTTTTCCTCGCATCAGGTTAAATTTCTAGTAGAAATTCTAACTGTTACTTTACAAAATTAACAGGAAACTCTAAATCTAACTCTAACTTGAGTGACAACTAGATGCAACCCTGTTTTCCCGAAATACCCAACTTCAGTACGGCATTCAACCCACGACAACCTGCGACTCCAAGGAAGCAGAAGCCAGTGCCTTCAAGATCGACTGCAAGTCTGCGAGAAGAAGAAGCCATCAAATTTTTGGCTAACCCTAGAGCATAATCTCGCTAACCTTGATGATATTTTCATAAAACCACACCTTGGTGCACCTTCTAACAAGCTAAGTGAGTTGTAGCTTCAAAGCCAAGTTAGTCTACAAGGGCCACCTGGTCATTATCAAGTGAAGCTTTTGAAGAGAATTCAAGACTCAAGATTAGGAGTACTTTAACCGCTCATTCCTTAACTGGTAGGAGTCAGCGCCAACCCGAAGGCTGTTTTGAACAACTCCTATTGCTGTTTTATGTGGAGACTAACCCGGAAATTACACTGACTCACTAACTTAAGAAGCGCCTTACAAAGTGGTATACACCGTGTGTGCATCTTGGAGCTACGGACTGCACTTCGCCCCTGAAGATTCTTCAACTCAAGACGGGAGATCAATCACTTCTTCAAAAGCGCCCGAAAGGACCCCATCGATGTAGCTCTAAGTTTTCTGAACACCCGATGAACAATCTTAAGGGTGGAAGACTTCGTCTTCCACTAAAATTTAAGCTAACCCTCAAGTTTTTGAACTTTCTGAAGCACCATTGGGAAGCTCTAACTTTCCAAGGATCGAGGACCCCTCTAGTATGGTTAAGGAGCTGCAAAACTAACATCTGCATGGAGAAGTCAATCTCTTCACGAAGCTTGCCCTCACCGGAAATCTACCATGTCTCTCAGAAGCTGAAGTTGCGATCTTCCGACAACGGCACGTCTACCGGAGGATGGAGTTCAACTTAACTCGACTCCTAACAACTTCTCTAGTACTACGCTTAGTAATCTCGGGACGAGATTATTTTAAGGGTGGAAGGATTTGTAACACCCCACCTTTCGCAGCCTTGTTTAAGTGTCCAGAGTGCAAAAATCAGGGGGAACAAAATTTTTTTTTTTCCTAAATGGTTTAGTAAGATGAATTGCCTTGATCTGCTTGTTGATATGAATTGCTTGATTTGCTTGCCTTCATCTATTGGTTGAGTTAGATGTCTTGAGTTAACTCACCACATAAACCTCCTAGGTAAAAAAAAAAAACCAACCAGCAACTCATTAACTAAAACCCTTCCATTTGTGGAATCATGAATACACCTATCTCGGGATCATCTCTGTAATTCACTTTAGCTCACCCTATCTTCTATTCAAACTTTTAATATCATCCACTCCTTAATATATATCCTTCTCTCTTACCCTCGTCACAAACTCTAGGACACCATAAAATTGGCTAAGTCCTAAAACTATCATCAGGTTCCATTTTGAATCCTCTAGATTAAGCTACCCCTTGCCATCTAAGGCAATGTACTTGGTACTAGACCTGCCTTGTCTTGGGAACTTTCCAAACATACCTTTGCCTTGGACCAATTCACTCATGTACCCATTTATCCCAGATGGTTTCGAGGCCAAGTCAAAAATCTGTTTTGGCAGTGTTAAAAGATCCAAACTTTGGCAGTTGATCTCTAAGCATCCACAACTGTTATAGGTGAACTCCAGGCATGGGTCTCATTTATTCAACTCTCTCTGCAACTCCAACGTCTTGCATGTTCCATGCTATCCTTGCAACCTATATTATTCACTTGATCTTATACCCTATCCCATGTTGCACCACTAGATCTCATTTTCAACTTTTACCTCATGTTTTCTTTGATTCAAGTTTTAATCCTCGGCACCTTTGGTGTGGAAATAATATCCACACTAGGAGTTCATCATATACCCTTGAGATCATATTTACAACTTTATGCTTACCTTCTATTATTAAAATTTTCCAAAACACTATTTATTTTCTTCTCTTGTTTTAAACACAAAACTACTTCTAGTTTTCTTAAACCCTTTCAAATTATTCATTCAAATAAAACTAGGGAATGAGATTGATATGTTTATCATCTCATTTCCACAAAAGAATGATTTTGATATCATTATTTATTTTATTTTATTTTCTTTCTTTTTAACAAAATGCATGTTTATGGTAATTATACCATTTCTTGATTTTCCCTTTGTTTTTTTTCAAAATTAAGAAAAATCTATCTTGGTTAGTTAAGTATGTACATCTTTTTGAGATCTTATGTACTGCCTAGCTTCTCTCAACTATTTAAAAATCCTTTTCAAAATAAATTTCTTTCAAAATAAGCCATAGGCTTAGATATTGATCCAAATAAATTTCTTCTTGAATTCAAATTTAAATGGCGACCTATGCACACCAAGTGTTCTTCTCTGATCCATTTTAACAACACCACCTCCTCTCTTTGACCCATCATCTCATGCGTTATTGAAATAATGCCACTTTGTGTTTCCAACCTAGTAAATGACCTACACCTACATCTCTCTCTCATTCCATCTCCACTTCACCAAAACACCACTTTTCCACACCCACCTAACCCTCATGCCTTGCTCGATTAGGAATTTTGCTTTCTCATCTTGGCATGAAAAAGGGAGGTGGCCGGCCATCACATGCACCATCTCTCCCTATCTCCTTCTCACTTGTTCTTCTTTGAAACCGACACCAAACCTCTCCATTCTCTCGCATGCACCCATCTCTCTCTCTCTGGTCGACATGTACTGTAGCACTGCCTCTCCTTGGCAGCTTGTGCTTGGAAGGGAGAGAGAGGCCGAGTGCCAAGATTTGGCAAATCTTGTAAGATCTTTGCTGCAACCCTCTCCTCCCTCTACACTCTATACCGGCACAAAACCACCCCCTCCTGCACACCCCTGCAACCCTACTCTGCCGCCCGAGCCACCCTAGCCCCTCTATTCTCTGTCTCTCTCTCTCTCTTACAGCAATGCACGCCCATGGTGCCCCAAAACTTGAACCGACCACCTCAGCCCAAGCCAGCACGCCACCAGCCTCTCCTCGCTGACCCTGGTCGAACCCTAGCCCGAGCCCGTCCTTGTCCTCTTCCTCCTGGTTGGTATCGACCGTGCTCTGGACGCAGACGCGCATCGAGCACCTGGCGGGCGTACGTTCGGCATCCTCCCTCTCCACCGACCGGTCCTCTCTTGACCTGTCCCCTCGCCACCGATACCGCCTCACTCGCGTCAAAAGCCTGGCGCAGCCCATCGTTCTATCCTTGTTGTATGCATCCGTCCCTTGCGCCGCGCCCTGCCGCCAGTCGACGAGCGCCACGGCAGGCAGAACCTGTCCCCCTCCTCTCCTTTTTAAGTTATCCCCGTACTTCTCCCTACTCGACTCCTCTCTCTACCACCAGAGCACCTCCGGGCGTACCCCATCTTCGCCCTCGAGCAAGGAAAAGGACGAGCCGTGCCGTCGTGCTGCTTGACGTCGCGCCCGACGCACGTCGCTGTCGCCGCCCTCCATCTCCCTCCCTCTGCTCTCCTTTTCCCGACCTGCTCCTCTCCCTGAATGCCTCACCCTGCCCTCTGTTCTTTCCAGGAAGCGCCAAGGGAGCCTCGCCGTCGAGCTCGACCGTGGCGGCCGGGATTCCGTTGCGGAACCACCACGACCCTGGCGTCGTTTTGGAGGCATGCATGCCGTCTCTGTCAAGTGAGACGGGCAGCCGCCTGGTTCCTCAGCGTCCCTGTGACCCCTCCGTCACCTGTTGGGACCGAGCAGGTCGTCTCCGACGCCGCGTTCGGCTCGACCCCCGTCGACGCTGTCCCTCCATGCGAGCGTCACCACAGGAGCCACCCGGCTCCTCCGCACCTCCACCTCGCCCCTGCATCTCCCTCGGTGAGCCTCCCATGCCCTGCTCCCTCGGCCACACGCGGCGGCGCCGCCAGCTCCTGGTCGACGCGGACGAGCGCGTCGAGCGCTGTCGCCGCGTGCATGCATGGCTCCCTCATGCATGGCCAGCAGGCCAGCGGGCCCCGCCCCGGGGCATTTGATTGCCGCCCATCTCCCGCGTATCCGCGGTGGCCACTGGGCCGACCCGCAGCCAAGTCCGGCGGATCTGGGCCGCGCAAGACATTCCCGGCCCGTATCTTTATCCTTTTAAACCTGTAAAACCTGCCAGTAAATACTACCCTAGCTTTTAAATCCTAGAAAATTCCTCAGGCTTTCAAAATTGGTGATTCAAATTCCTGGCTGCTCCTATATGAAATCCTGACCAAATAAACTTGCATGCACATGGTTTAGTATTACAGAAGTGTGCCAACAAATTAAACCCTAAAAAGTTGCAGATTAGGAATTTTAATTCGTGTGATGTTTGTACTGGCCCTTTTCGAATGAGGTCAATTCGGTAGTGCTGTGCATGTTGTTACCTATCTTTTGGCACTGGTCCCTTTTGCAAAAGTCTCCTAGATTTTGCTTGCTAAATAAATTAAAAACTGACCGAGAGCTCTTCTCTGATTTTTAATTCAAAAACCACACATGCTCTTGAAGCAAATCCAAAGGCTACCGAGTAGATATAATGATAGGGTATTTCTGTACCAAAGTACATAATTGTTAGAGTTATATTTAAGGCCTGGTGAATTTATATCTGAAACAGGGAACCTTATCAGTATTTCATTTTTTTTAAATTCTTTTACAAATCAGAAAAATACAAATCCAGTGGGGTTAGTTCACATCAGACATTATCTATCCATAGGTATGCTTGGATTTTGTTAGTGATGCTCTTATACTTGGTGTGAAAAGCTATTGAGTGCTCCGGTCTATGTCTTAATTAATTTGTCTAAGCCATTTAAGATTTAATTTGCATGTGATTCTTGTGCATGTGTGTTATACATGTCATTAGCTTTCAGTAGGTATGCTGCATGCATTTTTGTGACTTCCAGAAAGATTTAGGATATTTAAATGGTTCATAAGTCAATTCTGAAATTGCAAAAATCATATCTTTTGTTTTAAAAATCATAAATGGGTTAAACCACTTTCAGTAGTTTGCATTTGTGAACCTCTACATACTGTGATTTTATCAACATTTTGTGTGCATTATTCTGGAGTGGCTTATTAAATCGATGCTAGTGCTTATTTCACCCATAGGAAAATTTGGGTTCTTTTTGTTTAAAATGATTTGTGATAAACTTTGGCACTAGACCCTACTTGGTGGTTTTCGAAAGTCATTAGCCCCCCTTGCTTGTGTAGATTATGATTTGTGTGAGGTAGAGCATTTTTAGCAAAATAACCAATTGTCCCTAGGTGCTAATTATTGATATGTTCAGTGTCTCTGATTTAGTGATTTGCTGTTGTGTGTTGATTGTTCTCCCTTTTCTTTTGCGACGTTAGAATGCGAACGCTATCGGAGAAGGAGAGGATCTTGGTGAGGATTTCGAAGAAGAAGAAAGAGCTGATGACTCATGAAGATGAAGTCCAGGGACATTTAGCCAACAAAGGCAAGCCACCTCTTGATGCATCTCTGATCCTATATATATCTTACTCTTGCATTATTGCAGGTTTTATAAAGTGCATGTCTTTTTATTTTCATTTCGGTGGTTAGTGCCACCCGGAGTTTTATTAATCCACCCTTAGGGTGCAGCCCTCGTTGGTACCTACTGAACACGTCTCTATTAGTGATATGGTGCTTATCACCTTGTCATCCTTGTCGCCATTTTTCGAAGAAGAATTGGACTATAGGTTGGGAGCCCTGAAAAAATGGTTACGAAAATGTTTTCCTGAAAAGAAGTTTTTCGAAAACCTAGGAATGGGGTAGCCCTGCCCAAGTGTGAGTCTATCCAATGAAAAATGTTTATGAAAAGGAGATTTGCTGGAGGCAAGTGGAGAAAAGAAAATGTTTTCGAAAACTTTAGCGCCTAAGTACTCACCCGGACTGAAAAACAGTGCAACCACATTACCCCAAAGTGGGTACGGGGCGTAGCGTAGTAGTTTGTCTCGCCATAGTTTGGGTCCTGCAAATGTAAGGGGTAGTCCAAGCATGGACACCTATCGACCGTGGCCTTCCCGACGAACCGGGAACGTCTTTCCATTGCGTATCGATGGCAGGGGTACAACCTATGAGCTCCCATTGAATAATGCCCCGTAGTTGGTCGCGGCATTCCGGAGGGTCGAGCTGGTCGGGGAATTTGCTACTCCTGGGTAAACGACCCCTCGGACTCTGGTGTTGGGAGGTACAACTCTAGGCGGCATGTCTTAGGCTATGGCGAGCAAGCGAAAAACTGCGATCGGTTATCCGAACCTCGCGTTTTGACGCTTGGTGAACCGGGGATGATCCCGGCGGATTTATCGGATCTTGTGGGGAAAGTGTACGACCTCTGCAGAGTGAAAACTATTCGAATAGCCGTGTCCGCGGTTATGGACGGTTGGAAAGGCTGCTGCTTAGCACTAAAGAGTTTTGGTTTACAAAAGTGTTTTTCTCAAATATTGTTTTGGGAAAGTGATGCCACTCGGGACCGGTGGAAAATGTACCCGGGAGGTACGGTGAAAAGTTGGAAAGGAAATGGCCATATGAGATGGCTGAAATTAAGTTGGGTCACCCTTACCTATTAGTCTGCAAATAAAATGGTTTACCAAAAAGTTTTCAACAAAGATATGGAAATGTCATTCTCTCGAGAGGAACCACCTCTCGCTCCTTGTAACCCTAGAATAGTGCCTGTTCCTTGCTACTGCCAAATTGCATGTCCTTTACTTCTCTCTAAGGTGGTTTGCGAGTACAATTCATAATGTACTCATGGCTTTGTCCCTGGCTATTTACTTGGCCAGACTTGGTGGAATCCGACACATGAAGAAGGAGTATACGACGTCTATGCGAGCTAGGAACGTCTTCCCGCGTCGCTTGCTCGTAGGGTTATGGCATGACTTGGGCCATGTGAACGCTTTCGTCCGAAGTTTCGCTGCGTGATTGTTGATCTCCTGCCATTGCGGCTCTTATGTAAGTATTGGTCATGTGACCTGTTGTAATCCTTTTATTCGGTACTGTAATGGATGATGTATTTGGTACCAGTTCGGTTATGCCTTCACGACACACTGATCATGGGATCGTGAATGTGTATGTATAACGGGTGTTTTGGACAGCTAGTCCGGGCCCCCACACTTCGTTCTTGAATGTTGCACCGGATTATAGGCAATCTTGATGGCACTTTCATTGTCACACAATAGAGGCACTTTGTCACAAATGACACCGTATTCCATTAAAGTTTGCCTCATCCATAACAATTGAGTGCATCCACTTGCGGCGGCAACATATTCGGCTTCGGCGGTCGAGAGAGATATACAATTTTGCTTCTTAGAAGACCAACACACCAAGGACCTACCAAGGAATTGGCAAGCCCCGGAAGTTTATTTCCTATCATCCTTGTCACCCGCCCAATCCGCATCGGTATAACCATTGAGAATAAAACTTGAGCCTTTGGGGTACCAAATACCATATCTTGGGGTATCAACCAAGTATCGAAAGATTCTTTTGAGAGCCATCATGTGGCTCTCCTTAGGAGAAGCTTGATACCTTGCACACACACCAACACTCAACACTATGTCCGGTCTAGATGCACAAAGGTAAAGCAAGGATCCAATCATGGAGCGATATACCTTTTGATCCACCTCTTTACCATTGGGATCTAGTGCAAGATGACATTTGGTAACCATAGGAGTGGCCACACCCTTCATCTCGGTCATCTTGAACCTCTTGAGCATGTCTTGGAGATATTTTGCTTGGTTGATGAAGGTTCCTTCCCTCAATTGCTTGATCTCAAAACCAAGGAAGAACTTCATCTCTCCCATCATAGACATCTCAAACCTATCGGTCATAAGCTTTGAGAATTCATCATTGAAAGCTTTGTTAGTAGAGCCAAATATAATATCATCAACATATAATTGGCAAACGAAAAGCTCCCCATTGACCCTCTTAGTAAAAAGAGTGGGGTCGATTAGCCCAACATCAAACCCACGATCTACCAACAATTCCTTAAGGTGCTCGTACCAAGCTCTAGGAGATTGTTTGAGACCATAAAGTGCTTTATCAAGCTTGTAGACATGGTTAGGAAAGTTGAGATCCTCGAACCCCGGGGGTTGCTTAACATAAACCTCTTCATGCAAAGGACCATTAAGAAAAGCACTTTTCACATCCATTTGTTGTAACTTAAAGTTATGATGCGAAGCATAATCAAGAAGGATACGGATGGACTCAAGGCGAGCCACGGGAGCATAGGTTTCTCCAAAGTCAATTCCCTCAACTTGAGAGAACCCTTGAGCCACCAATCTTGCCTTGTTCCTCACAACATTTCCAAACTCATCTTGCTTGTTCTTGAAAATCCATTTAGTGCCTATAACATTGCAGCACTCCTTTGGCTTCTTTACTAAAGTCCACACTTTGTTGCGCTTGAAGTTGTTGAGTTCTTCATGCATAGCTTCCAACCAATCCGAATCTTCAAGGGCTTCAAATACTTTCTTGGGTTCCACTAAGGAGATATAAGCATGATGATTGCTAAAGTTAGCCAATTGCCTTCTTGTGGAAACCTTTGCCCTTACGTCACCAAGAACCTTGTCATGTGTGTGTTCAAGACGCTCAAGTTGCCTTTCTCTTCTTGCTAGACGACGGGCCTCGATCTCCTCCTTGGACCTTCTTGGCCTTGGAGGTGTCACTTGATCAACTTGATCATTTGGGTCCCCGTCTTGACCTTCAACTTGAGCTTCCTCAATTACTTGGGGTTGCTCATCCTCATGTGCTTGATCTTGGACAATATTTGGTGAAGCGCAAATATCAAATGGATACTCATCGGAGCCATCATGAATTCTTGGTTGATCTTGTCCTTGATCTTGTTCATGAGGGAGAGGGTTTTCTTCTTGTTCTTGGGTTGGTGCATCATTAGCTTCAAGAGATGGGGTTTGTTGATGTTGAGAGGATGAGGGCTCCACCGTGGTAGAGCATAGTTCTTCCCGAGACGCCACACCGTGTCCCTCAATGGGGCGGAAAATCCCACACCCATTCTTACTATGGCATCTTGAGGTATTTCATCACCTGCACATACATCAACTTGCCCCACTTGGGAGCCATCATTTTCTTCGAACCTCACACTACAAGATTCGATGATAATCCCGGAGGCTATATCAAAGACTCTATAAGTGTGAGATTCGGCACCGTAACCAACAAATATACCCTCCAAAGCTTTAGGAGCAAATTTAGATAAACGAACTCCTTTGATTTTGTAGAAACACTTACACCCGAACACCTTGAAGTATGAGATATTAGGCTTGTTCCCGGTGAGTATTTCATATGGAGTCTTGTTCAAGCCCTTGCGGAGATAGAGCCGGTTAGAGGAGTGGCAAGCGGTGGAGATGGCTTCCGCCCAAAAGTTATAGCGGGATTTATACTCCGCCATCATAGATCTTGCCATATCCATAAGAGTCCGGTTCTTCCTCTCCGCAACACCATTTTGTTGAGGGGTGTAAGCAGCGGAATATTGATGTCGAATCCCCTCATCACTAAGAAAATCATTGAGTGTATAGTTCTTGAACACGGAGTCGTTGTCACTTCTTATTGCCATAATGAGGAGGTTGTGTTGGCGTTGCACCTCGGTAGCAAAGTCAATGAATATTTGTTGAGTCTCATCTTTCGTCTTGAGAAAGTAGACCCAAGTGTATCTTGAGTAGTCATCGACAATTACCAAGCAATGTTTCTTCGCACCAAGACTAGCATGAGTAACGGGACCAAAGAGATCCACATGAAGGAGCTCCAAGATCCTCTTGGAAGAGATAATAGTCTTGCTTGGATGCGGAGAGTCATGCATTTTTCCTTCAACACAAGCCCTACAAACACGATCTTTGGCAAAAGACACATTTTCCATTAGTCCCACAATATGGTTCCCCTTGTGAAGACTTTGCAAAGTTCTCATGTTGACATGGGCTAGGCGGCGATGCCACAACCAACCCACGTCCGCCTTTCCGAATAGGCACATCGCACTTGTCGTGGTGGTCCCCGAAAAGGCCACCACATACAAGTTGTGTTCGCGATACCCAACGAAAGCGACTTTTAGAGTCTTGCTCCACAAGAGGACCACAATATCATTATCAATAAAGACGGCGAAACCCATCTTGCCAAGGGCGGAAACGGAAAGCAAATTGTAACCAAGGGTTTTGACAAGCATGACATCCACAAGAGTAATGTTGTGTGCAACCACAACCTTGCCAAAACCCAATACCTCGGATGTAGAATTATCGCCAAAGGAGACGGTGATATCATTTATGTTAGGCCTCAACTCCTTGACGAGGTTCTTGCCGCCGGTCATATGACTTGTACATCCACTATCAAGTACCCATTTTGAACCTCCGGCGGCATAGTCCTACATGAGATCAATTCTTGGATTTAGGTACCCATTTCGCAATGGGTCCTCTTTTGTTAGCAACAAGGGTCTTTGGGACCCAAATAGACCAAGCAACATAACCATCATATGGGCCAACATATTTAGCATAAACATCACCATAATAATCTTTAAATAAAACATAGTGAGGGTTAGCAATTCCCGCATCATCATCATTCATGGTTTTGCCCTTGGAGGCTTCACCATTAGTGACGGCCTTCTTCTTCTCTTGTGCGGGCTTGGCCTTTTGCTTGTTTGCCTTCTTTGCCTTGGCATTATAACCAAGGCCCTCCTTCCCATTGTTTGATCTTTGCTTACTCAAAAGATCATCCAAAGAAAGTTTACTTTGGGGAGAGGAGGCCTTAGCAAGTTCATCCTTCAACCTAGCATTTTCCTCAACAATATTTGCATGATCACATAGAGGAGTAGAGGAACTAGGCACATCATATGTAGCAAGCCTAATTTGAAGTTGCTCATAAGACTTGGATAGGAGAGTGAATTCACTCTTCAAAGCTTTGTGAGATTTGTCTAGTTCATCTAGATCCTTCACAAGTTTCTCATGATCAACCTCAAATTGGGCCTTTTCCTTTTTAAGCACTTTAGTCTTAGCCCTAGCAAGATCTCTAGCTTTTGTGAGCTTGTTAATTTTATCTTGAGGCTCTTCAAGAGTTTCTAGCCTCTCCTCAAGAGAAGCTATAGTTTCTTGACTTTCCTCAAGAGCATTTTTAAGAGCATGGATTTCAAGAGAGTCTTCTCTCTCTATTTGACCCTTTTTCTCAATAATATCACTTTGTTGAGCTATACGAACCATGAGATTTGAAACATGCTTTTTAGTGTTACCTTGTAGGTTGAGAATGAAATCATCAAAATCTAGCATTTCTTGTTTCACTTTTAGACTAGCATCATCAACCCCTAGATCACTAGAAATGTTAGGCATAGAGGGGATAGGAGATGATACCTCGGAGGATTTAGCCATGAGGCAACTTTCTTCCGCCACATGAATGACCTCATTGGGGGATTCACTTGGTGATGAAGAGTTAGTGGAGAGGGAGGCAAGAGCGACCAATCCATTAGAGGTTGCATCTTCTTCATCATCATCTCCGGAGGTATACTCTTCTTGAGTTGATAGCACAATAGATGTGTCCAAGGAGGACCTTGCCATGAAGCAATGTGCATTCTTGATATGAGAATTCTCATTGGGAGATTCAAAGAGAGATGAAGAGGGAATGTTGGTGGTGACGATGGCGGCCAATTCCTTTGAGCTTTCTTCATCTTCATCACCACTAGAACTTTCAACTTCATCGGATGAATATTCTTCCCTTGTTACTAGCACAACTCTTGAGGGCCTCTTGCCCTTCTTGGTCTTGTTGTTGTAGAATTTCTTGTTGGGGGCTTTTGAATACTTGCCCTTTGTGTCTTTGCTCTTGTCCTTGGGAATGAGCCTCCCATTATGAAGCTCTCTATTCTCATAGGGGCATTCGGCAATGAAGTGGCGCTTGTCATCACAATTGTAGCATGATCTAGTCTTTGGACCAAAGCTAGTGAACCCACTTTTGTTGTTTCTCTTGATGTTGTCTTCCTTGGCCTTGGCGGGATCAACCCAAAAGGACTTTGCATGGAAGGCCATGTGATCATGGTAGTGGCATTGCAAATCTTCCGGATAGGACATACTCCAAGATGCCCTATAAGATTCTTGAGGAATCACTTCTTCAACGGAGTTGACCGCCAAGGCAAGGTTGGACCCTTTTGTCATCCCAAGAGCTCGGTTGCGAGAGTCATGAGAGTTTTCTTCAAGCACCTTGAGAGCTTGCATCTCGTGCACCACTTGTTGAGAAGTGAGAGAGGAATAGCATTCCCTCCCTACAAGAGTCTTGACATCAATGGGTACAAATGGCATCATGCATTCAATGTACTTCTCCTTGATCCAAGAGTCATTGATGTGAGTGGCACCAATCAACCGAAAGGCATCGGCAACGGTGAGAAGTCTTCCATACATGAGTTCATGATCTTCATCCGGTAGCCTCAAGAAACCTTCGGCTTTATTCTTAAGAGCATTGTACTTGTTCCTCCTTCTGCTCTCACTTCCAATGCAACTAGCGGACAAACCGTCCCAAGCTTCCTTGGCGGTGGTGTAGTTCCGAACACGGTGCAATTCCTTTGTCCCCACACTAGTTTGAATCATGTGCAAGGCGGTGTTGTTGAGTTGACTATCAACCGCTTCTCTTCTAGTCAACTTGTCGGGGTTGTATGGCTTGAAGCCTTCCAAGATGATTCTCCAAAGTTCATTGGAGGCACTGCAAACATGAGAGCGAAACTCAAATTGCCAAGTATCGAAATTCTCAATGGAAAACTTAGGTTGGTCGCCCCGAATGTTCATATGGGGAATGGGAACTGGTATATCGGGAGATAGGAAGGGTGGAGCTACTCGATTGTAGCTATCACCTCCACTAGTTGTCCTAGGAGATGCAATGGGATTTTTTAAGGTGTTTAAGTTATCACCTTCCACGGGTTTGGTAGAGGAGGGTAATTCCGAAGCCTCACCCTCTTCTAACGCACCCGTGTCCTTTACCTCTACACTAGGAGCCTTGGGAAGGGCCGGAGCCAAAAGCTCGGCAATCATCTTTTTCATGCTTTCCATTTGGGCTTCCATGGAGGACTTCAACGAATTGAAGTCTTCCATGGAGACCGTCTTGGCGGCCTCTTCCGTGGGATCCTCGTTCGGCATACTCTTAGGCGGTTAAGCCCGAAATAAGAGCCGAGGCTCTGATACCAATTGAAAGGATCGTATGCCGCACCTAGAGGGGGGGGGGGTGAATAGGTGCTACCCAATTTTTAGTTCTTTTTCGGTTTAGGCTTGACACAAAGGTAAATTCTCTAGATATGCAACTAAGTGAATTTACCTATATGACAAGGTTATCAACTAAGCAAGATATAGCTACGCAATATATAGGAGATAGAATGGGATAGAGGTAACCGAGAGTGGAGCACGCGTTGACACGGAGATGATTCCCGTAGTTCCCTTCCTTTGCAAGAAGGTACGTCTACGTTTGGAGGAGTGTGGTTGCTACGCAAGCCAAACCAACAGCCACGAAGGCTTCACTCAGATCTCCCGTGAGCAACGCCACGAAGGCCTAGCCCACTTCCACTAAGGGATTTCCTCGAGGCGGAAACCGGGCCTTTACAAGGTTCTTGGGGCACACATCCACAACTGAATTGGAGGCTCCCAAATCCGTAACAATACAACAATCAACAACAACACATCAACAACAAATCAACTAGGGAACCAAATAGGAACACTAGCATGAGATCCCTCAAACAAATGAGGGGGAAATGAAAAACGCTTCGGTGAGGATGTAGATCGGTGGCTTCTCCTTCGAATCTCCAAAGATCAAGAGATTTGGTTGGGGGAGGAAGGAGATCTTGCAAATCTTGTGTTTCTTGAGGTGGCTCTAATGGAGGTGAAGCTTGGCAGATTTCTTGTGCAATGATTGAGCAAAGGGGTAAGGAAGAAGAAGAGGGGTATAAATACCCCTCCCCAAAATCCAGCCGTTGAGCATTTCGGGGGGCCGGATAATCCGGCCTAAGTAAGGGCCGGATAATCCGCCCCCCCCGGATAATCCGGCCTCCAGTACAAAACCATGACAATGTCCGGAAAATGTCCGGCCCCTATCCAGAGAGGCAATTCTTCAAGTCCTTAGCCATTTTCGAGGGGGCCGGATATTCTTGAAATATCCGCCCCGATAATCCGGCCCTGGTACAAAACCGGGACAATATCCGGGCAAATGTCCGGCCCCTATACTGAGCTGCAATTCCCAAAGTCCTTAGCCGAAATTCTGGGGGCCGGATATTTTGGAAATATCCGGCCCGGATTATCCGGCCTGGTGAGTTTTCTGCTGAAACTTTTTGACAGAACTGACCACATCCAACACACATACACATGTATCTATGTAATCCCTGTACCACTTAAACAACCATTAGTGTATCACATACATTGACATCAAACACACAAAACATAATATGAGAGATGTTCTTTCAGCGGAGCGTGTCTCTCTCCCAAACAAAGAATGCTAGGATCCGATTTTATTCAAACAAAAACAAAAACAAAAACAAACAGACGCTCCAAGTAAAGCACATAAGATGTGACGGAATAAAAATATAGTTTCACTAGAGGTGACCTGATAAGTTGTCGATGAAGAAGAGATGCCTTGGGCATCCCCAAGCTTAGATGCTTGAGTCTTCTTAAAATATGCAGGGATGAACCACGAGGGAATCCCCAAGCTTAGACTTTTCACTCTTCTTGATCATATTGTATCATCCTCCTCTCTTGACCCTTGAAAACTTCCTCCACACCAAACTCAAAACAAACTCATTAGAGGGTCAGTGCATAATTCATATATTCAGAGGTGACATAATCATTCTTAACACTTCGGACATTGCACAAAGCTACTGAAAGTTAATGGAACAAAGAAATCCATCAAACATAGCAAAACAGGCAATGCGAAATAAAAGGCAGAATCTGTCAAAATAGAATAGTCCGTAAAGACGAATTTTTTAGAGGCACCAGACTTGCTCAGATGAAAATTCCCAAATTGAATGAAAGTTGTGTACATATCTGAGGATCACACACGTAAATTGGCAGATTTTTCTGAGTTACCTACAGAGAATCCTACTCAAATTCATGATAGCAAGAAATCTGTTCCTGCGCAGTAATCCAAATCTAGTATTGACTTTACTATCAAAGACTTTACTTGGCACAACAATGCAATAAAATAAAGATAAGGAGAGGTTGCTACAGTAATAACAAATTCCAAGACTCAAATATAAAACAAAGTGCAGAAGTAAAATAATGGGTTGTCTCCCATAAGCGCTTTTCTTAACGCCTTTCAGCCTAGGCGCGTAAAGTGTGAATCAAGTAACATCAAGAGATGAAGCATCAACATCATAGTTTGTTCTAATAATAGAATCATAAGGTAATTTCATTCTCTTTCTAGGGAAGTGTTCCATACCTTTCTTGAGAGGAAATTGATATTTAATATTACCTTCCTTCATATCAATGGTAGCACCAACAGTTCGAAGATAAGGTCTTCCCAATATAATGGGACAAGATGCATTGCATTCAATATCCAAGACAACAAAATCAACGGGGACAAGGTTATTGTTAACCATAATACGAACATTATCAATCCTCCCCAAAGGTTTCTTTATAGCATTATCAGCAAGATTAACATCCAAATAACAGTTTTTCAATGGTGGTAAGTCTAGCACATCATAAATTTTCTTAGGCATAACAGAAATACTTGCACCAAGATCACATAAAGCATTATAATCAAAATCATTGACCCTCATCTTAATGATGGGCTCCCATCCATCCTCTAACTTCCTAGGAATAGAAGTTTCAAGTTTTAGTTTCTCTTCTCTAGCTTTTATGGGAGCATTTGTAATATGTTTTGTAAAGGCCAAATTTATAGCACTAGCATTGGGACTTTTAGCAAGTTTTTGTAAGAACATTATAACTTCAGAGATGTGACAATCATCAAAATATAAACCATTACGGTCTACAGCAATGGGATCATTGTCCCCAATATTTTGAAAAATTTCAGCAGTTTCAACAGTTTTAGCAGTTTCAGGCAATTTTGCACGCTTTGCACTAGGAGTAGAAACATTGCCAACACAAATTATTTTACCATTGATAGTAGGAGGTGTAGCAACATGTGAAGTATTAACATTACTAGTGGTGGTAATAGTCCAAACTTTAGCTACATTATTCTCTTTAGCTAGTTTTTCGTTTTCTTCTCTTTCCCACCTAGCATGCAATTCAGCCATCAATCTAATATTCTCATTAATTCGAACTTGGATGGCATTTGCTGTAGTAACAATTTTATTATCAATATCCTTATTAGGCATAACTTTCAATTTTAAAAGATCAACATCAGAGGCAAGAATATCAACCTTAGAAGCAAGAATATCAATTTTATCAAGCTTTTCCTCAACAGATTTGTTAAAAGCAGTTTGTGTACTAATAAATTCTTTAAGCATGGCTTCAAGACCAGGGGGTACACTCCTATTATTGTTGTAAGAATTCTCATAAGAATTACCATAACTATTACCATTAGCAGCAGGATATGGACTATAGTTGTTACCAGAATTATTCCTATAAGCATTGTTGTTGAAATTATTACTTTTAATGAAATTCACATCAACATGTTCTTCTTGGGCAACCAATGAAGCTAAAGGAACATTATTAGGATCAACATTAGATCTACCATTCACAAGCATAGACATAATAGCATCAATCTTATCACTCAAGGAGGAGGTTTCTTCAACTGAATTTACCTTCTTACCTTGTGGAGCTCTTTCCGTGTGCCATTCGGAGTAATTTGTCATCATATCATCAAGAAGCTTTGTTGCCGATACGTCTCCGACGTATCGATAATTTCTTATGTTCCATGCCACATTATTGATGATATCTACATGTTTTATGCATACTTTATGTCATTATTATGCGTTTTCCGGAACTAACCTATTGACGAGATGCCGAAGGGCCGCTTCCTGTTTTCTGCTGTTTTTGGTTCCGGAAATCCTAGTAAGGAAATATTCTCGGAATCGGACGAAATCAAGGCCCAAGCATCCTATTTTTCCACGAAGCTTCCGAACACCCGAGAGTCGCCGGAGGGGGGCCACAGGCCCACCACACATGACCCTGGCGCGGCCAAGGGGGGGCCCGCGCCCTCCTGTTGTGTCGCCGCCTCGTCGCCTCTCCGACTCTGCCTCTTCGCCTATAAAAAGGTCCCTGACCTAAAACACAATACGAAAAAGCCACGGTACGAAAAACCTTCCAGAGCCGCCGCCATCGCGAAGCCAAGATCTGGGGGACAGGAGTCTCTGTTCCGGCACGCCGCCGGGACGGGGAAGTGCCCCCGGAAGGCTCCTCCATCAACACCACCGCCATCTTCATCAACGCTGCTGTCTCCCATGAGGAGGGAGTAGTTCTCCATCGAGGCTAAGGGCTGTACCGGTAGCTATGTGGTTCATCTCTCTCCTATGTACTTCAATACAATAATCTCATGAGCTGCCTTACATGATTGAGATTCATATGATGATGCTTGTAATCTAGATGTCATTATGCTAGTCAAGTGGGTTTTACTTATGTGATCTCCGGAGACTCCTTGTCCCACGTGTGTAAAGGTGACAGTGTGTGCACCGTGTGGGTCTCTTAGGCTATATTTCACGTAATACTTATTCACTGTTATGAATGGCATAGTGAAGTGCTTATTTATATCTCTTTATGATTGCAATGTGTTTTGTATCACAATATATCCGTGTGCTACTCTAGTGATGTTATTAAAGTAGTTTATTCCTCCCGCACGGTGTAATGGTGACAGTGTGTGCATCGTGTAGTACTTGGCGTAGGCTATGATTGTGATCTCTTGTAGATTATGAAGTTAACTATTGCTATGATGGTATTGATGTGATCTATGCCTCCTTTCGTAGTGTGAAGGTGATAGTGTGCATGCTATGTTAGTACTTGGTTTGGTTATGTTGATCTGTTATGCACTCTAAGGTTATTTAAATATGAACATTGAATATTGTGGAGCTTGTTAACTCCGGCATTGAGGGTTCGTGTAATCCTACACGGTTAGTGGTGTTCATCATCCAACAAGAGGGTGTAGAGTCTAGCATCTATCTATTTATTCGTTATGTGATCAAAGTTGAGAGTGTCCACTAGTGAAAGTATGATCCCTAGGCCTTGTTCCTAAATATCGCTATCGCTGCTTGTTTCATCGTTTTATCGCATCTCGTACTTCCTGCAATATTACCACCATCAACCACACGCCAGCCAAGCACTTTTCCGGCGCCGTTACTACTCGCTTATATTTATTCATACCACCTGTATTTCACTATCTCTTCGCCGAACTAGTGCACCTATTAGGTGTGTTGGGGACACAAGAGACTTCTTGCTTTGTGGTTGCGGGGTTGCATGAGAGGGATATCTTTGACCTCTTCCTCCCCGAGTTCGATAAACCTTGGGTGATCCACTTAAGGGAAACTTGTCGCTGTTCTACAAACCTCTCGCTCTTGGAGGCCCAACACTGTCTACAAGAATAGAAGCACCCGTAGACATCAAGCTATTTTCCGGCGCCGTTGCCGGGGAGGAAAGGTAAAAGGCACTCATACTCCGGTCCCGGGTAAAGTACTTTTCTCGTTGCCGTTGTGTGTGTGCTCGAAGCTATTTCCTTTAGATCCTGCAATTGCATCTTTTTGTTTCTTGTTTACACTAGTTTGGCATAATGGACAACAATGAGCTTCTTATTCTATTTCCTGATTTAAGACATGGATGGTTTGATGCGAAAATTAAAAAACCTATGGAACCTTATTTGCATGCTAGTAGTAATATTAGTATGAACGCTTTGAACACCATTGTTGATAATGATATAGAAAGTTCTAAGCTTGGGGAAGCTGGTTTTCATGATCTTTTTAGTCCCCCAAGCATTGAGGAGAAAATTTTCTTTGATGATACTTTGCCTCCTATTTATGATGATTATAATGATAGTGGTCTTTTGGTGCCACCTACTATGGAGAGTAAATTTTGTTGTGATTATACTATGCCTCCTACACTTGATGAGAATAATAATGATAGCTACTTTGTTGAATTTGCTCCCACTACAACTAATAAAATTGATTATGCTTATGTGGAGAGTAATAATTTTAGGCATGAGACTCATGATAAGAATGTTTCATTTGATAGTTATATTGTTGAGTTTGCTCATGATGCTACTGAAAGTTATTATGAGAGAGGAAAATATGGTTGTAGAAATTTTCATGTTACTAAAATGCCTCTATGTGCTGAAATTTTTGAAGCTACACTTGTTCTATCTTCCTATGCTTGTTACTTTGCTCATCATGAACTTGTTTATTTACAAGATTCCTTTTCATAGGAAGCATGTTAGACTTAAATGTGTTTTGAATTTGCCTCTTGATGCTCTCTTTTGCTTCAAATACTATCTCTTGCGAGTGCATCATTAAAACTGCTGAGCCCATCTTAATGGCTATAAAGAAAGAACTTCTTGGGAGATAACCCATGTGTTTATTTTGCTACAGTACCTCTATTTTATATTTGAGCCTTGGAAGTTGTTTACTACTGTAGCAACCTCTCCTTATCTTAGTTTTGTGTTTTGTTGTGCCAAGTAAAGTCTTTGATAGTAAAGTGAATACTAGATTTGGATTACTGCAATGATATGATTTCTTTGCTGTCACGAATTTCGACCTGCCTCTCTGTAGGTAGCTCAGAAAAATATGCCAATTTACGTGCGTGATCCTCAGATATGTACGCAACTTTCATTCAATTTGGCCATTTTCATTTGAGCAAGTCTGGTGCCTCAATAAAATCCATCTTTACGGACTATTCTGTTTTGACAGATTCTGCCTTTTTATTTCGCATTGCCTCTTTTGCTATGGTGGATGAATTTCTTTGTTCCATTAATGTCCAGTAGCTTTATGCAATGTCCAGAAGTGTTAAGAATGATTGTGTCACCTCTGAACATGTTAATTTTTATTGTACACTAACCCTCTAATGAGTTGTTTCGAGTTTGGTGTGGAGGAAGTTTTCAAGGATCAAGAGAGGAGAATGATGCAATATGATCAAGGAGAGTGAAAGCTCTAAGCTTGGGGATGCCCCGGTGGTTCACCCCTACATATTCTAAGAAGACTCAAGCGTCTAAGCTTGGGGATGCCCAAGGCATCCCCTTCTTCATCGACAAATTTATCAGGTTCCTCCCTTGAAACTATATTTTTATTCGGTCACATCTTATGTACTTTACTTGGAGCGTCTGTTTGTTTTTGTTTTTTGTTTTTGTTTGAATAAATGCTTGTGTGGGAGAGAGACACGCTCCGCTGGTTCATATGAACACATGTGTTCTTAGCTCATAATGTTCATGGCGAAGGTTGAATCTTCTTCGTTAAATTGTTATATGGTTGGAATCGGGAAATGCTACATGTAGTAATTCTAAAATGTCTTGGATAATTTGATACTTGGCAATTGTTGTGCTCATGTTTAAGCTCTTGCATCATATACTTTGCACCTATTAATGAAGAAACACCTAGAGCTTGCTAAAATTTGGTTTGCATATTTGGTCTCTCTAAAGTCTAGATAATTTCTAGTATTGAGTTTGAACAACAAGGAAGACGGTGTAGAGTCTTATAATGTTTACAATGTGTCTTTTATGTGAGTTTTGCTGCACCGGTTCATCCTTGCGTTTGTTTCAAATAACCTTGCTAGCCTAAACCTTGTATCGAGAGGGAATACTTCTCATGCATCCAAAATCCTTGAGCCAACCACTATGCCATTTGTGTCCACCATATCTACCTACTACATGGTATTTCTCCGCCATTCCAAAGTAAATTGCTTGAGTGCTACCTTTAAAATTTCCATTCTTCACCTTTGCAATATATAGCTCATGGGACAAATAGCTTAAAAACTATTGTGGTATTGAATATGTACTTATGCACTTTATCTCTTATTAAGTTGCTTGTTGTGCGATAACCATGTTCCTGGGGATGCCATCAACTACTCTTTGTTGAATATCATGTGAGTTGCTATGCATGTCCGTCTTGTCTGAAGTAAGAGAGATCTACCACTTTAATGGTTAGAGCATGCATATTGTTAGAGAAGAACATTGGGCCGCTAACTAAAGCCATGAATCATGGTGGAAGTTTCAGTTTTGGACATATATCCTCAATCTCATACGAGAACACTAATTGTTGCTACATGCTTATGCATTAAAGAGGAGTTCATTATCTGTTGTCCATGTTGTCCCGGTATGGATGTCTAAGTTGAGAATAATCAAAAGCGAGAAATCCAAAATGCGAGCTTTCTCCTTAGACCTTTGTACAGGCGGCATGGAGGTACCCCTTTGTGGCACTTGGTTAAAACATGTGTATTGCGATGATCCCGGTAGTCCAAGCTAATTAGGACAAGGTGCGGGCACTATTAGTATACTATGCATGGGGCTTGCAACTTGTAAGATATAATTTACATGATACATGTGCTTTATTACTACCGTTGACAAAATTGTTTCTTGTTTTCAAAATAAAAGCTCTAGCACAAATATAGCAATCGATGCTTTTCCTCTGCGAAGGACCTTTCTTTTACTTTTATGTTGAGTCAGTTCACCTATTTCTCTCCACCTCAAGAAGCAAACACTTGTGTGAACTGTGCATTGATTCCTACATACTTGCATATTGCACTTGTTATATTACTCTATGTTGACAAATATCCATGAGATACACATGTTACAAGTTGAAAGCAACCGCTGAAACTTAATCTTCTTTTGTGTTGCTTCAATACCTTTACTTTGATTTATTGCTTTATGAGTTAACTCTTATGCAAGACTTATTGATGCTTGTCTTTAAGTACTATTCATGAAAAGTCTTTGCTTTATTGTTTACTCATGTCATTACCATTGTTTTGATCGCTGCATTCATTACATATGTTTACAATAGTATGATCAAGGTTATGATGGCATGTCACTCCAGAAATTATCTTTGTTATCGTTTACCTGCTCGGGACGAGCAGGAACTAAGCTTGGGGATGCTGTACGTCTCCGACGTATCGATAATTTCTTATGTTCCATGCCACATTATTGATGATATCTACATGTTTTATGCATACTTTATGTCATTATTATGCGTTTTCCGGAACTAACCTATTGACGAGATGCCGAAGGGCCGGTTCCTGTTTTCTGCTGTTTTTGGTTCCAGAAATCCTAGTAAGGAAATATTCTCGGAATCGGACGAAATCAAGGCCCGAGCATCCTATTTTTCCACGAAGCTTCCGAACACCCGAGAGTCGCCGGAGGGGGCCACAGGCCCACCACACATGACCCTGGCGCGGCCAAGGGGGGCCCGCGCCCTCCTGTTGTGTCGCCGCCTCGTCGCCTCTCCGACTCCGCCTCTTCGCCTATAAAAAGGTCCCTGACCTAAAACACGATACGAAAAAGCCACGGTACGAAAAACCTTCCAGAGCCGCCGCCATCGCGAAGCCAAGATCTGGGGGACAGGAGTCTCTGTTCCGGCACGCCGCCGGGACGGGGAAGTGCCCGGAAGGCTCCTCCATCAACACCACCACCATCTTCATCAACGCTGCTGTCTCCCATGAGGAGTAGTTCTCCATCGAGGCTAAGGGCTGTACCGGTAGCTATGTGGTTCATCTCTCTCCTATGTACTTCAATACAATAATCTCATGAGCTGCCTTACATGATTGAGATTCATATGATGATGCGTGTAATCTAGATGTCATTATGCTAGTCAAGTGGGTTTTACTTATGTGATCTCCGGAGACTCCTTGTCCCACGTGTGTAAAGGTGACGAGTGTGTGCACCGTGTGGGTCTCTTAGGCTATATTTCACGGAATACTTATTCACTGTTATGAATGGCATAGTGAAGTGCTTATTTATATCTCTTTATGATTGCAATGTGTTTTGTATCACAATATATCTGTGTGCTACTCTAGTGATGTTATTAAAGTAGTTTATTCCTCCTGCACGGTGTAATGATGACAGTGTGTGCATCGTGTAGTACTTGGCGTAGGCTATGATTGTGATCTCTTGTAGATTATGAAGTTAACTATTGCTATGATGGTATTGATGTGATCTATGCCTCCTTTCGTAGTGTGAAGGTGACGAGTGTGCATGCTATGTTAGTACTTGGTTAGGTTATGTTGATCCGTTATGCACTCTAAGGTTATTTAAATATGAACATTAAATATTGTGGAGCTTGTTAACTCCGGCATTGAGGGTTCGTGTAATCCTACACGATTAGTGGTGTTCATCATCCAACAAGAGGGTGTAGAGTCTAGCATCTATCTATTTATTCTGTTATGTGATCAAAGTTGAGAGTGTCCACTAGTGAAAGTATGATCCCTAGGCCTTGTTCCTAAATACTGCTATCGCTGCTTGTTTACTGTTTTACTGCATCTGTACTTCCTGCAATATTACCACCATCAACCACACGCCAGCAAGCACTTTTCTGGCGCCGTTACTACTGCTTATATTTATTCATACCACCTGTATTTCACTATCTCTTCGCCGAACTAGTGCACCTATTAGGTGTGTTGGGGACACAAGAGACTTCTTGCTTTGTGGTTGCAGGGTTGCATGAGAGGGATATCTTTGACCTCTTCCTCCCTGAGTTCGATAAACCTTGGGTGATCCACTTAAGGGAAACTTGCTGCTGTTCTACAAACCTCTGCTCTTGGAGGCCCAACACTGTCTACAAGAATAGAAGCACCCGTAGACATCAGTTGCCGCCCCCAAAGTAATGGACATAAAGGTACCTCCCAGCAGCTGAATCCAATAGGTTCCGCGAAGAAAAATTCAGTCCTGCATAAAAGGTTTGGATGATCATCCAAGTAGTTAGTCCATGGGTACACTACAAGGATTCCAGTCTATTGCAACAAAATCTATTGCTACAGCTATATTTTGTTGCAATAAAATGCGATATTACCACAAAAATCCCGTTCATCGTAATAGGTTCTACATATTGCCACAATTTAATTTTGTCGCGCTAAGTACCCTTTTTGTTGCAATAGAAGCCATGTATTGCCACAAGCTAAATCGGCGTTGTAATATGGTAGCAATATTGCGACAACTGCATCGTGTTGCATGAACTAGTCATTTTGTTGCAATATAGACTAGGTATTGCAACAAAGTAAATCTATGTGGTAATATTCGGACATATATTGCAACACTTTTGGCACGTGGTGTTAAGCACATAGATTGTTGCAAAAGGTTGGCTACATGCAGCGACAATATACGTATTCATTGCAATAAGGCATATTTTTTTGCCTCAACTTCATTGTGTTGCAATAACTATGACATATTGCAAAAAAAATATTTATCCATGGTAATATGTACAATATATTGCCACAATTCCCTACTGTCGAAAAAGTAACAAGATATTGCACCGATATTCTCGACAGTGTCCTATTCACTAGAAGAGATCTCATATACCGTGATGAAAATACACATGACTGTGGTTTGTAAGGTCACGGAATATCATGACCAGGTGGGGACAGTTCGAAGGGAACCTACAAAGAAATATGACATTTCGGTACTAAAAATTACCTTGCACAGAAGGAGAAGAAATAAAAAAAAAGCGTAAGATAGTGGAGAGCTAGAATTTAAAGTGAACTTGTCAAAATTTCAGTACTAGCTTAAGATGGTGGCGAGTTAGCGTAAGAAGGAGAAGAAATAAGAAAGTTTCACTACATGCCAAACTTTGTATTGACACATGTCAATTGCAATCCACATTTCGGTGTGATTTTGTTCCAATCAGTAAGTATAACATCTTGGAGTAACAAATTGTTTCTTGATATATAAGGAGTATTGTTTTCTTGCACTAATATTAAGGCACGAGTAGAGAGGGATAATTCCGTTGCTGCTGCAAATTTGTACCCCTGCTGATCAACGTGAGGCTAGTATAGAAAGAAAATAGGAAAATACTGGCGTCTTCAGGCCTGCTGAAATCTTGGACGTTATTGCTGCTTCCTTGTATGAGTACCTACCAAATAAGAGTGAACATATCCCAGAAATCTCTCTAGGACTTAATCACCCCCGATCGGTATCCCCTCCCTTCCACGAGCAAGTTTTCCGCGAGTGTCAATGTCCCGCGCTTCTTTCTCTCTCCCACGCGGCATCTAGTCAAAACCTTGACCAGTTTCAAGAACGCGGAAGATCTCCGTCTCCTCGAAAATTTTCAGCAAAGGAGGGAATCACATTGGCGGCAATGACCGAAATTTTTCGTTTTCAGATTACCCATGATGGAGCTATAAATTCATCCCCTCCCACTCGACATCTCAACAATGTCCCGCTCCAAAACTCTCTCCACCGCTCGTGGCTTGTATCTCCGGATTTCCCATCTCTCATTCTGATCACCATCTCCCATGACTGGTCGCCGCTCCCGGTGGATCAACTCGGATGCCATCGGCGATGAGGCGGAGGAGGATGCAGGCGAGTTGAATTACGAGTACGAGTGGATCGTATCCGAACCAGGTTTATCAACATTGATTCATTAGTTTTCGCATTCGTTTTCTCAATCCATATATGATTCGATTCTCTGCCTTGTCGCATGGTAGACGAAGAAGCGCCCGAGAGTTCCGATCAGCATCCTATGGGAAGGCTCGGCGTGGCAGGTGGCGTGAGAGCTCTGGGTGCATTCAATTGTGGACCGAGCAGTCGCGGGTGGAAACGGATCGAGAGACCTAGCACGCGGCAGCAGCGATCAGCCACGCGGTCGTTGACATCTTGGACTATCAGGTTCAAGGCGTGGCCCTAATCTGTAACAAGATGGCCTGCACTACCTCCAACTCTAGGTAACCTAAGCTCATGTGTCGTTCATCATTTGTAGTCATGCAGTAGTTCATCACGTATTCTATGGCGTAGCTGCGCTGGTGATGGCATGCTATCTGTTAAGCCTTGCATGTGATGAACACATGCATGTCGATAGTTTTGTAGGCATCTTATTTTTAACTTCTCAACTTCTACTACGGAGTATGTACATGCAGCATGGTGCTCTTTCCTCATTGTTTTGGGTTGACGGTGATTGGTCGGCTCGGCTCCCCAGTCTCCCGGATTTTGCATACGGCAAGGATTTGTGTGCGGAAAGGGATCTTAGGATGGCAAAAATTTCGCTACTAGCATAAGATCGTGATTGTTTCTCTACCCATATTTCCTTTTGCATTTTCATCCGTATGTAACCACTATGATTTGTATCATTGTATGTCTGACGAGCTATTTAAAATGCATAGGATGGCAAAAATTTCTTGAGTGCTGACATAGATTTAGCGTGCGACCAAATTGAGTATACGCATTTACAAAAAAAATCTAGTACATAGTAGAATTCACTGTACCACTGCGTTTGAACACTTTGACATCGATAACGATATTTTTGCAGGTCCCATAGATCAGCAAGACTTGCTATACTCGGGTATCAGCTCTGGACATGTTGGACAAAATATTGCAAGGAATACATAGGATTAGGTAGAATATTATATTTTCACGCAAGATTGTAAATTATCTATTGTTCAAAACAATTTACATGTATCGGATGGTATTCCAGTAATAAATACTGAATTATTTATCACTACATTCATATTGTATTCTATCATTTGTGTGTATTATATTGCGCTATGGTTCTCTCGCAAAGAAAAATATATGAACTATCTTGCCACAAGGGTAGTGGTTCGTGGCGAAATGACTAGTGCCACAAAAATAAAGATTGTTGCCATAGTTTGTTGCTACGATTGACTATTGCCACGGAAGAGTATGCGCCACAAAATGAGCGTCGTTGGCATAGGTTATTTCCAAAAATGTCTATCGCAACAAGCTATCAGTTGCCACGATTCGTTACATGTTGCATTAAGCTATCTCTACAAACCAAACGGTGGCATGAAGTGAGTTCTGCAACGGGAAAAAATGTGGCAACTTCCCACATGATTGTTGCAATATCACACTTTATTGCCACAATTGTTTTTTTGTGGCAATAACCTATTACCATTTGTCCAGTTGCAACGGCTGCCAACAAATTTCATTTTGTGGCAATAGATACATATTGCCACGATTCGGCACGTATTGCAACGAATGATTTCGTTGTAATAGACCTGAATCCTTGTAGTGGTAGGGCAATTCTTCACCAAAGATTTCATTCTCTCCCATGCTTGAGCAACATGTTCATTATCTAATTGCTTAAAATTCATTATGCTACTTCTCAAAGATATAATTTTAGCGGGAGGATAATATCTACCAATAAAAGCATCTTTACATTTAGTCCATGAATTAATACTATTTCTAGGCAGAGATAGCAACCAATCTTTAGCTCTTCCTCTTAAGGAGAAAGGAAACAATTTTAATTTTATAATGTCACCATCTACATCCTTATACTTTTGCATTTCACATAGTTCAACAAAATTATTAAGATGGGCAGCAGCATCATCAGAACTAACACCAGAAAATTGCTCTCTCATAGCAAGATTTAGTAAAGCAGGTTTAATTTCAAAGAATTCTGCTGTAGTAGCAGGTGGAGCAATAGGTGTGCATAAGAAATCATTATTATTTATGCTAGTGAAGTCACACAACTTAGTATTCTCAACAGTACCCATTTTAGCAGTAGTAAATAAAACAAACTATATAAAGTAAATGCAAGTAACTATTTTTTTTGTGTTTTTAATATGGAGAACAAGACAGTAAATAAAGTAAAACTAGCAACTAATTTTTTTGTGTTTTTGATATAAGAGCAAACAAAGCAGTAAATAAAGTAAAGTAAAGCAAGACAAAAACAAAGTAAAGAGATTGGATGTGGGAGACTCCCCTTGCAGCGTGTCTTGATCTCCCCGGCAACGGCGCCAGAAAAAGAGCTTGATGCGTGCAGTTGACACACGTCCGTTGGGAACCCCAAGAGGAAGGTGTGATGCGTACAGTAGCAAGTTTTCCCTCAGTAAGAAACCAAGGTTATCGAACCAGTAGGAGTCAAGGAAGCACGTGAAGGTTGTTGGTGGCGGAGTGTAGTGCGGCGCAACACCAGGGATTTCGGCGCCAACGTGGAACCTGCACAACACAATCAAAGTACTTTGCCCCAACGTAACAGTGAGGTTGTCAATCTCACCGGCTTGCTGTAAACAAATGATTAAACGTATTGTGTGGAAGATGATGATTGTTTGCGAAGAACAGTAAAGAACAATTGCAGTAGATTGTATTTCAGATGTAAAGAATTGGACCGGGGTCCACAGTTCACTAGTGGTGTCTCTCCCATAAGATAAATAGATGTTGGGTGAACAAATTACAGTTGGGCAATTGACAAATAAAGAAGGCATAACAATGCACATACATATATCATGATGAGTACTATGAGATTTAATCAGGGCATTACGACAAAGTACATAGACCGCTATCCAGCATGCATCTATGCCTAAAAAGTCCACCTTCGGGTTATCATCCGAACCCCTTCCGGTATTAAGTTGCAAACAACAGACAATTGCATTAAGTATGGTGCGTAATGTAATCAACACAAATATCCTTAGACAAAGCATCGATGTTTTATCCCTAGTGGCAACGGCACATCCACAACCTTAGAACTTTCTGTCACTGTCCCAGATTTAATGGAGGCATGAACCCACTATCGAGCATAAATACTCCCTCTTGGAGTCACAAGTATCAACTTGGCCAGAGCCTCTACTAGCAACGGAGAGCATGCAAGAACATAAACAACATATATGATAGATTGATAATCAACTTGACATAGTATTCAATATTCATCGGATCCCAACAAACACAACATGTAGCGTTACAAATAGATGATCTTGATCATGATAGGCAGCTCACAAGATCTAACATGATAGCACAATGAGGAGAAGACAACCATCTAGCTACTGCTATGGACCCATAGTCCAGGGGTGGACTACTCACACATCGATCCGGAGGCGATCATGGCGATGAAGAGACCTCCGGGAGATGATTCCCCTCTCCGGCAGGGTGCCGGAGGCGATCTCCTGAATCCCCCGAGATGGGATTGGCCGCGGAGGCGTCTCTGGAAGGTTTTCCGTATCGTGGCTCTCGGTACTGGGGGTTTCGCGAAGAAGGCTTTAAGTAGGCGGAAGGGCAGGTCAGGAGGCGTCACGGGGGACCCACACGCTAGGGCCGCGCGGCCAGGGCCTGGGCCGCACCGCCCTAGTGTGGCGTCGCCTCGTGGCCCCACTTCGTATCTCCTCCGGTCTTCTGGAAGCTTCATGGAAAAATAAGCCCCTGGGCGTTGATTTCGTCCAATTCCGAGAATATTTCCTTACTAGGATTTCTGAAACCAAAAACAACAGAAAACAGCAACTGGCTCTTCGGCATCTCGTCAATAGGTTAGTGCCGGAAAATGCATAATAATGACATATAATGTGTATAAAACATGTGAGTATCATCATAAAAGTAGCATGGAACATAAGAAATTATAGATACGTTTGAGACGTATCACACGCCCACGCGGGGCCTGCCAACGCGGCCTGCCAACGGCCCAACCGCGGCCTGGCTAGCGGAGCCCATGCGGGCCGCACACGGCGCCAACGCGGCCCGGCCACGGTGTCCACGCGGCAACGCTTTCTAGCCGTCGGATCCATCCGACGGCTCGCCTTCACTTTCGGGCAGTACAAAAGGTGGCCAAACCGGCGCCACCCCGGAAAAACCATAACCCTAGCCGCACTTCCCCCCCGGCCCCTTCTCTCTTTGCCCTCCGGCGGCGGCGCGGAGGCTGTTCCTCCCGCGCGCGTGGACCGGCGGCTCGCCGGTGACGGCGTGCCCGCCCCTTTCTTTCTCGCCTGTAGGCAGCCGCTCGCTCACCCGCGCGCAGCAAGTGGCCGGGGACGAGCCCCTCCCCTTCTTTCTCTTTTTCGTTCTCTGGCGGCGGTGCAGCCGCGTGATACGTCCCAAACGTATCTATAATTTCTTATGTTCCATGCTACTTTTATGATGATACTCACATGTTTTATACACATTATATGTCATTATTATGCATTTTCCGGCACTAACCTATTGACGAGATGCCGAAGAGCCGATTCTTGTTTTTCGCTGTTTTTGGTTTCAGAAATCCTAGTAAGCAAATATTCTCGGAATTGGACGAAATCAACGCCCAGGGTCCTATTTTTACACGAAGCTTCCAGAAGACCGAAGGAGTCACGAAGTGGGGCCACGGGGCGCCCGCGCGGCCCTTGCGTGTGGGGCCCCCGTGACGCCCCCTGACCTGCCCTTCCGCCTACTTAAAGCCTTCGTCGCGAAACCCTCAGTACCGAGAGCCACGATACGGAAAACCTTCCAGAGACGCCGCCGCCGCCAATCCCATCTCGGGGGATTCAGGAGATCGCCTCCGGCACCCGCCGGAGAGGGAATCATCTCCGGAGGTCTCTTCATCGCCATGATCGCCTCCGGATCGATGTGTGAGTAGTCCACCCCTGGACTATGGGTCCATAGCAGTAGCTAGATGGTTGTCTTCTCCTCATTGTGCTATCATGTTAGATCTTGTGAGCTGCCTATCATGATCAAGATCATCTATTTGTAATCCTACATGTTGTGTTTGTTGGGATCCGATGAATATTGAATACTATGTCAAGTTGATTATCAATCTATCATATATGTTGTTTATGTTCTTGCATGCTCTCCGTTGCTAGTAGAGGCTCTGGCCAAGTTGATACTTGTGACTCCAAGAGGGAGTATTTATGCTCGATAGTGGGTTCATGCCTCCATTAAATATGGGACAGTGACAGAAAGTTCTAAGGTTGTGGATGTGCTGTTGCCACTAGGGATAAAACATCGATGCTTTGTCTAAGGATATGTGTTGATTACATTACGCACCATACTTAATGTAATTGTCTGTTGTTTGCAACTTAATACTAGAAGGGGTTCGGATGATAACCTGAAGGTGGACTTTTTAGGCATAGATGCATGCTGGATAGCGGTCTATGTACTTTGTCGTAATGCCTCGATTAAATCTCATAGTACTCATCATGATATATGTATGCGCATTGTTATGCCTTCTTTATTTGTCAATTGCCCAAGCTGTAATTTGTTCACCCAACATCTGTTTATCTTATGGGAGAGACACCACTAGTGAACTGTGGACCCCGGTCCAATTCTTTACATCTGAAATACAATCTACTGCAATTGTTCTTTACTGTTCTTCGCAAACAACCATCATCATCCACACAATACGTTTAATCCTTCTTTTACAGCAAGCCGGTGAGATTGACAACCTCACTGTTACGTTGGGGCAAAGTACTTGATTGTGTTGTGCAGGTTCCACGTTGATAACCCACAAGTATAGGGGACCGCGGCAGTCTTCGAGGGAAGTAAAACCCAAATTTATTGATTCGGCACAAGGGGAGGTAAAGAATACTTATAAGCCTTAACAACTGAGTTGTCAATTCAGCTGCACACTGGAAAAGCACTAATAACGGGGTGATGTGAAAGTAGCGATGATATGAGAGCAGATAGTAACGTGATAACACAGCAGCGATAATAGTAACACGGGAGCAATGGCACCAGAAGATAGTTGATACTACTTCCAATGACATGTAGAACGAGTATATGATGATGAAAGATGGACCGGGGTTCCCAGCTATCTACACTAGTGGTAACTCTCCAATAACAAGTGTTGGGTGAACAAATTACAGTTGGGCAATTGATAGGATTGAAATACAATTAAGACAGAATATCAAGATCATTAATCATGTAGGCATGTTTTCCAATTATAGTCGTACGTGCTCGCAATGAGAAACTTGCACAACATCTTTTGTCCTACCAGCCGGTGGCAGCCGGGCCTCAAGGGAATCTCCTGGATATTAAGGTACTCCTTTTAATAGAGCACCGGAGCAAAGCATTAACACTCCGTGAAAACATGTGATCCTCACATCACCGCCATCCCCTCCGGTTGTCCCGATTTCTGTCACTTCGGGGCCTTTGGTTCCGGACGGTGACATGTGCATACAACTTGTAGATACAATCTAAGCAATAAGTATAGAGCTTAAATCTAAGATCATGCCACTCGGGCCCTAGTGACAAGCATTAAGCATAACAAGATTGCAGCAACAATAACTTCACAAACTTTATAGATAGACAATCATAACGTAACAATCCATCGGATCCCGACAAACACAACACCGATTACATCAGATGAATCTCAATCATGTAAGGCAGCTCATGAGATCATTGTACTGAAGTACATGGGGAGAGAATACCAACTAGCTACAGCTAGAACCCGTAGTCCATGGGGGAACTACTCACGGAGCATGATGGAGGCGATGGCGTTGATGGAGATGGCTTCAGGGGCACTTCCCCGTCCGGCGGGGTGCCGGAACGGAGACTTCGTCCCCCGGGTGGAGTTTCGCGATGGCGGCGGCACCCACAGAGTCTTTCCGGAGTTTCGTCAATTGGTATCACGTTTTTAGGTCGAAAGGGCTTAAATAGGCGAAGAGGCGGCGCAGGAGGGGCGACAGGGTGGCCCCACACCAGGCCGGCGCGGCCAGGGTGTGGCCCGCGCGGCCCACCTGTGTGGTGGCCCCCTGGCTCTCCTCCGACTCTTCTTCGGTGTTCTGGATGCTTCCGGGAAAAATAGGATCTTGGGCGTTGATTTCGTCGAATTCAGAGAATATTGCCCGAACAGCCTTTCTGGAACCAAAAACAGCAGAAAACGAGAACTGGCACTGTGGCATCTTGTTAATAGGTTAGTTCTGGAAAACGCATAAAAACATTATAAAGTGCAAGCAAAACATGTAAGTATTGTCATAAAATAAGCATGGAACATCAGAAATTATAGGTACGTTGGAGACGTATCACACGTTGGCGCCGGAATCCCTGGTGTTGCGCCGCACTACACTCCGCCACCAACAACCTTCACGTGCTTCTTTGACTCCTACTGGTTCGATAACCTTGGTTTCTTACTGAGGGAAAACTTGCTGCTGTACGCATCACACCTTCCTCTTGGGGTTACCAACGGACGTGTGTCAACTGCACGCATCAAGCTCTTTTTTTGGCGCCGTTGCCGGGGAGATCAAGACACGCTGCAAGGGGAGTCTCCCACATCCAATCTCTTTACTTTGTTTTTGTCTTGCTTTGTTTTACTTTATTTTATTCTTGCTTTGTTTACTCTTATATCAAAAACACAAAAAAATTAGTTGCTAGTTTTACTTTATTTCTTGTCTTGTTCTCCATATTAAAAACACAAAAAAATTAGTTATTTGCATTTACTTTATTTAGTTTGCTTTATTTACTACTTGCTAAAATGGAGTACTGTTGAGAATACTAAGTTGTGTGATTTCACTAGCACAAATAATAATGATTTCTTATGCACACCTATTGCTCCACACTGCTACTACGACAGAATTCTTTGAAATTAAACCTGCTTTACTAAATCTTGTTATGAGAGAGCAATTTTACGGTGTTAGTTACGATGATGCTTGCTGCCCATCTTAATAATTTTGTTGAACTATGTGAAATGCAAAAGTATAAGGATGTAGATGGTGACATTATAAAATTAAAATTGTTTCCTTTCTCCTTAAGAGGAAGAGCTAAAGATTGGTTGCTATCTCTGCCTAGAAATAGTATTGATTCATGGACTAAATGTAAGGATGCTTTTATTGGTAGATATTATCCTCCCGCTAAAATTATATCTTTGAGAAGTAGCATAATGAATTTTAAGCAATTAGATAATGAACATGTTGCTCAAGCATGGGATATAATGAAATCTTTGGTGAAGAATTGCCCTACCCATGGACTAACTACTTGGATGATCATCCAAACCTTTTATGCAGGACTGAATTTTTCTTCGCGGAACCTATTGGATTCAGCTGCTGGAGTTACCTTTATGTCCATTACTTTGGGGGCGGCAACAAAGCTTCTTGATGATATGATGACAAATTACTCACGAATGGCACACGGAAAGAGCTCCACAAGGTAAGAAGGTAAATTCTGTTGAAGAAACCTCCTCCTTGAGTGATAAGATTGATGCTATTATGTCTATGCTTGTGAATGGTAGATCTAATGTTGATCCTAATAATGTTCCTTTAGCTTCATTGGTTGCCCAAGAAGAACATGTTGATGTGAACTTCATTAAAAGTAATAATTTCAACAACAATGCTTATAGGAATAATTCGGTAACAACTATAGGCCATATCCTGTTGCTAATGGTAATGGTTATGGTAATTCTTATGGGAATTCTTACAACAATAATAGGAGTGTACCCCCTGGTCTTGAAGCCATGCTTAAAGAATTTATTAGTACACAAAGTGCTTTTAACAAATCTGTTGAGGAAAAGCTTGATAAAATTGATATTCTTGCTTCTAAGGTTGATAGTCTTGCCTCTGATGTTGATCTTTTAAAATTGAAAGTTATGCCTAATAAGGATATTGATAATAAAATTGTTACTACAGAAAATGCCATCCAAGTTCGAATTAATGAAAATATTAGATTGATGGCTGAATTGCATGCTAGGTGGGAAAGAGAAGAAAACGAAAAACTAGCTAAAGAGAATAATGTAGCTAAAGTTTGGACTATTACTTCACATGTTGCTACACCTCCTACTATCAATGGTAAAATAATTGGTGTTGGCAATGTTTCTACTCCTAGTGCAAAGCGTGTAAAATTGCCTGAAACTGCTAAAACTGCTGAAGCCTGATAAAGCTGCTGAAATTTTTCAAAATATTGGGGACAATGATCCCATTGCTGTAGATCATAATAGTTTAGATTTTGATGATTGTCACATCTCTGAAGTTATAAAGTTCTTACAAAAACTTGCTAAAAGTCCCAATGCTAGTGCTATAAATTTGGCCTTTACAAAACATATTACAAATGCTCTCATAAAAGCTAGAGAAGAGAAACTAAAACTTGAAACCTCTATTCCTAGGAAGTTAGAAGATGGTTGGGAGCCCATCATTAAGATGAGGGTCAATGATTTTGATTGTAATGCTTTATGTGATCTTGGTGCAAGTATTTCTGTTATGCCTAAGAAAATCTATGATATGCTTGACTTGCCACCATTGAGAAATTGTTATTTGGATGTTAATCTTGTTGATAATGCTATAAAGAAACCTTTGGGGAGGATTGATAATGTTCGTATTATGGTTAACAATAACCTTGTCCCCGTTGATTTTGTTGTCTTGGATATTGAATGCAATGCATCTTGTCCCATTATATTGGGAAGACCTTTTCTTCGAACTGTTGGTGCCACCATTGATATGAAGGAAGGTAATATTAAATATCAATTTCCTCTCAAGAAAGGTATGGAACACTTCCCTAGAAAGAGAATGAAGTTACCTTATGATTCTATTATTAGAACAAACTATGATGTTGATACTTCATCTCTTGATGTT